>NW_015090990.1:6977772-7065677 GCF_001431845.1 Calidris pugnax
TATTCCCCATTTACACGGGGAAGTAGGAACTGAAAAACTGCATGTTGAAAAAAAAAAAAAAAAAAAACAAAATGCAAAAAACCTGTCTTTGAAGGCAACTGCCAATGCCACCTTTTTTTTTTCCCCCTAAAGTAAATAAAAATTATTATTTATTTGATCATGGCTATAAGTTTAGCAGATTTACTATGATATATAAGCACACATGTATGTGTACAGAATAATTCACACATTTGGAGAATTTCTAACATCATGTATTTATAGTTCTACCACAACCACCATTACAGCAGCAGTAATTATTCAGCTAACACAGTATTATTTTCTTTAACCTTGAACCTTTTAAGGTTCTACCACACTGAAGATTCAGCAAGGTGAGAACTCGCATGAAACCAGCCACTTTCACACAACATACTTTCTCAAGTGCACCTTTTACGTACAACACATATAGCTAAAATAACTTTGAAGGCACAATTAGATGCAAAGCTGATTACCTGCGGGTGTACCTCAAGCTTCCAGAACTCCCAGCAGTCTAGTCATTATGAGTCACCCTTCAATGCATTAGCTCTAAATGAGCCAGATGTGTTGAAATATTTAAGTCCTGGGTTAAACCCTGGGGATTTTAGAGATAGTCTCCTATCTGTAATGCATGAGCATATCTTGCTAAAGAGATACGGAGTTATGAGCACATGTTGAAAGCACAAGAGTTTCTACAAAACACTTTAAAATACTGTCAGGTTTTCATTAAATCTGTACATTTCCTTTCTGGATAATACATTGAAAATTGAATACAGAGTATTTAATCTATCGTTTGAAATTAGTTGTTATGGTCTCTAAAGGCATTTTCTCATTAGAAAGTTTATGGGTACATTGAGCTTTGGAGCATATAAAAATGTCATACACTGTTGAGGTTTGGGCCACACTGGCCACTGAAATGAACGACAGACACTCTCCCCAAGGAGGGAGGGAGGGAGAGAGGGAGAGAGGGAGAGAGGGAGAGAGGGAGAGAGGGAGAGAGGGAGAGAGGGAGAGAGGGAGAGAGGGAGAGAGGGAGAGAGGGAGAGAGGGAGAGAGGGAGAGAGGGAGAGAGGGACGCTTATGAGGTTTCCTTTAAACTAAATTACTTTAATGAAAATATTAATAAAACAATAAAAAGAAAATAATGAAATACATACAATATATACAAAACCATATCAAGCTCCCAGGATGACGATCACATCACCAGCAGGCACTGGTAAAGTGCCAGACTGGACTCAGCAATGGATGAGAACTGGATTCCAGAACGCACGGATTGGGATCAAAGGCAGAAAACCAGCCAGTCATCCTCAGATGCTGGCCATTGAAGAAAGAGGCTGACCCCTTTGATCCCTCAGCTTTTATACTAAGCATGGGGCAGATGGGATGGAATACCCCATGGGTCAGCTTTGGGTCACCCATCCTGTCCACTCCTCCCCACAGGTGCGACCCCTCTACGTTTTTGTGCTTCCAACCTTCCACCGTGGCACACAACAAAGTGAACTGACCTGGGCTGTTACAGCAATACATATAAGCAGGACCCTCTCTGCATACAATTACTAGGTATCAATTATAAACAAGGCCTTATCACCAGGACACACGCTGATCTAAAAATTCAGTTTTTTCACTCAGTTTGAACCACAAGAAAAAACAGAACTTCTACCAAATTCCCTCAAAGCTTACAAAAATCAGTGTATTTCAATACATTATGAACATTAAATGACAAACATGCTCCCTTCAAATGGTAGTGCTATCCAAGACACCTGCCCATAGCAACATTACTGCTCTTTGATGACAAATTAATGCAGTATGTTTTCTATTCTTGCAGCACCATCCGATTTTCCGATTACAGTAAGATGATAAGCTGGAATTAGTTGAAAAAAAGGCATCACTTGATTCAGTTTCAAAGATGATTAACAAAACAGCAAAGTAAACTTGGTATAAGCAAATGCACAGCATTTTGATAGGATATTTGAAGGATATTCACTGTCTATGGCTTTTTAATGAAATGGATTATCAGTGCCACTATGAGTTAAGATGCTGTTACAGACTGTATATTAACAAACTGGGATTCTGCTTTTTCATCTTTCTGTTTTAGTATGAAAGCACCTTCAGTGTCAGCAGACGTGATACTGTAAGACAATCAGCTGTTTCAATTTCAAATGCTTTAATACTGTGATTAACTGGGAACCATACATGTTCCTTACTGTTTAACATCCCCTGAAATAATGTAATTCTGGATTTGGTCCAATACATGGTCTCTGCACACATGTTCAAATAACTCATCCACAGTCATGATTTTTTTTACTAGTCTAGAAGCCAATGTACATCTTGTCTACTTACCACAGTAACTGCACCAAATAAAAAGGCTATTTCCCCTCTCTAAAAAAATTAAAAATTAAAAAATCCAATCCCACAACCCCAAATCCCTTAGTCAACTATTATGGCATCTACTGTATCCATGCTTCTAAGAAAATATTCAAGATGTTGATGAAAAAGCTTGTTACTTTCAAAATATGATCTATCGCGTTTTCAGTTCGTTCTTCTAAAGACATTAGGCCTTTCAGCAGGAAGCTTTTGTTTTGACTGACTAAAAGCTGTTTCCCTGGTTACTAAGTGGATACTTGGGTCTGGCTCCAGCACCAAAGAGATACCCATTTACCAGTAGTTAATGTCTGATGTATTTATAAGTGAAGATACATTTTCCATGATGCTCAAAGTATCCACAAATACTTTTTGACAAGAATACACAAAATAAAGGTACCTTAATAGAGTGAAGGGTGACTGCACATTTCACAGAATCACAGAATTATCGGAGTTGGAAGGGACCTTCTAAAGATCATCTAGTCCAACTCCCCTGCTAAAGCAGGATTGCCTAGAGCACATTACTCAGGACTGCATCCAGGTGGGTCTTGAAAATCTCCAGAGAAGGGAACTCCACGACCTCCCTGGGCAGCCTGTTCCAGTGCTCTGTCACCCTCACCGGAAAGTTCTTCCTTATATTTGAGTGGAACTTCCTATGTTCCAGCTTGTGCCCGTTGCCCCTCGTCCTGGGGCAGTCGTTCACTGGGAACCACTGAAAAGAGTCCTGCTCCATCCTCCCTCAAACCTCCCTTTAGATACTTACAAGCATTCATAAGGTCTCCCCTCAGCCTTCTCCAGGCTAAAGAGTCCCAGCTCTCTCAGCCTTTCCTCATAAGGGAGATGCTCCAATCGCTTAATCACCTTTGTAGCCCTACGCTGGACTCTCTCCAGTAGTTCCCTGTCTCTCTTGAACTGGGGAGCCCAGAACTGGACACAGTATTCCAGTTGTGGCCTCACCAGTGCAGAGTAGAGAGGGAGAATGACCTCCCTCAACCTACTGGTCACACTCTTCCCTATGCAGCCCAGGGTCCCATTGGCCCTCCTGGCAACAAGGGCACATTGCTGGCTCATGGATAGTTTACTATCCACCAGGACCCCCACATCCTTTTCTTGATGGCATAGATATCAAGGCTTTTGTTTAAGCAGTATTCAGGAAGGGAAAGTTTGTTTTTTAACATACTGCAACTTAATAACTGTAAATACACCTTTAGTTTCTAAAATTTAAGCAAGGCCTCTAGAAGATTAACTACAGCCTAAGGCTTAGCTGATATTATATGCTCATTGTATACACCAGTGAAGAAGGATTGCAACTATGTGATCTTCCACAGAACTGACTGTTGATATGATTTGAGTTTCTTTTATGGTATCAAAAATATAATAAAGGATTACTAGATGAATGTTTACTAGCTAATATATGTATATTGCATATACACACTGAGACAGATTTAATCTCAAAATTCCAGATCTTTCATATGATTTAACATAGCTATTTTAGTACTGCAGAAAAATACCTCATCAGCTAGACACCAATGCCTACATATAAGCTCCCAAGACTCATTCCCCTCCGCAAACGCAAACTCTAGTCTGCTTTTAAACGAAATTCTCTGCACTGATTCCCTTGATCTAGGGACTTCCTCTGAAACAATACTACTGTCAATACGAACAGAAACCAGTCAATCGTAGCCAGAACTGAACATGCAAGATGGGATTTTTGCTTCTCTGCAGAACAGGTAGCTGAACTTATTGCTTATCAGAATGGAAATCTTCCTGGGAAGCCTATGTTAAGTGAAGCAAATCCAGCAAGATTCAAACGGTGAAGCGTGCTGATGCTTAGCAGCAAATTCTATAAAACTTACACGTCAGCTGGTCCCCACTAACAGCTTCTGCTCACATATTTTCACAACAGCTTTTGCTGACTCCTATTCAAGCTGTCCTTTCAGACACTGTTACACCAACAAATTGTTGAGTTCAACATACGCACAGGTATTTTCACCTTTCTTTTTTTCTCCCAGCCTCTACACATTCCAACATCCATTAAAAGAAACTACAGGAACAACTTTTATGAGACTCAGAACTTCGTTTTCATTCATGTTATACAGGCTGAATTTCTGCATGCTTCAGCTGAACAGTGAAAGGTAATTTATCAGCTGCTTTCAATCTGGAAGCTAATGGAACCAGTTCTTATGGTCAGAAGGTGAAGCAAGCTCTTCTATACTATTCCCCTCTTCCTATATACAAACATTTTAAACCTTTCAATTTTGAGTGAATAAGGTAGCAAAATCATTTTACACAGAAAATTAGTTCTGTAAACAGATTTACATTTTCAGCACCATCTGCTCTCTTATATGACCTATTGCTTTAAACTAAGGGACTGAAATATTTCGTAGGACTGCACTGCTATAGTGAAATTCTGAAATCTGCAACAATCTGCTTGCCTGCAAGTTGTTTCATTCCAAGCCCATACAATATTTAACCAGTTTTCTAAAAGCAAATCACAAACATTTTCTAACTGAAGTCCAATTTTTTTTATTTTTTTTTTTTTAATTAAAAGTGAAATAGCATATAGCAGAACGGGTCTTTTACTAAAACATGAAATCTGAAGTCATTTTTTACAAAGATAATGTCCAAAAATATTTGAAAACTTGAACAACATCACAGGTGAAGCAGACAGAAAAGTAAAAATTATAGTACAAAATCATGCCAGAATTTGTGCCTGTGGAATGTGAGGTAAGTTACAACATCACAGAAAAATGAATGTATACTGATTATAAGTAACGAAATTAAATTTAAGTTGAATGCTTTAAATGATATACGAGAAATTCCATTTCCTTACATTTTTTTTTAATACCACAATAAAAAGATAAACAGGAAAGAACAGAAAGGACCATCATCATAGTGCTAAAAATCAAAGTCTGATACAATTCAAAACAGGAACTAAGCAAGGAAATAAACTTGTATTATTAACTACACAATGTCTCTAACCAGGCCTGCTAGTGAAAACCATACTTATTTAAATATTTGTGCTTTTTCAAGGATCAAAGTCCCATCACTAAAGTTATGAGGAATATCTATCTTCATTTGCCTTTCCCCCATCACTCCCCCAAAAGATGGTAACAAATCCATTCATGGTGCCCTTTCCGTAGAAGTATTGGCGCTTTACACTGGAAGAGAACTTTGCAGCAAAAGGAAAAGGGGAGAGTGAAGAAGGTAAAAGGGGTTTTACCGGGTACCAGCAGAATTTGCACTGCAGCACTGCCAGTCCTGATGCTGACTTCTGTGCAACACAGAGTGCCAGCTGACTGCCCAGGCAGTTGGGATAGCCAACAGATAACAATTCTTCTCCTAGCCCCACTCCCCCAATTATTTACTTATTATTTCTAAATGAAGAAAAGTATCTTTTGGCAATTAAATTCCAACAAAAACATCATCAGCAGTATAGCAATGACATTTTTCATACTGGGTGTTTAAAAGGCAACAATCCAAGGCCAAGCTACCCCTCTCCCCTTACAGTAGCAGTGTAGTAGAAGTGACTTTCAGAGAAGAGTGCCTGCTAGCCTGTACCATCTGCAAACCTCCCCTCAATACTTTCTTTAGAAATTAAAATAAAAGCATAGGTAGGGCTTTTGTTTCTTCTATCAGCTAGAATCAACCTGTATTCTCAACATACAAAAGTGCTTAGAAATATTTAGATAATCTTCCAGGCAAGTCATATGAATTTACAGATTTGTAAAACACTCTCCATATCATTGAGGAGTTTGGTAATGGTATCTGAACCAATTGATAAGAACTTCTTTGACTGCATCACAAAGATTGATTTGCTAGTATTCATCGATTCAGTTCTCACCCATTTATCATCTACTAGTTCTCCTGTGATTTTGGTAACTAAGTATTTCCTGGTCTCAAGCAACCAGAAGAGAAAGAACTGCAGGGAAATACACGTTTCCAAATTAATCATCTTTGCCAGGCACTGAAGTCCATTTAAAAAAAAAAATAAAAGTTACTGAAGCACAGAGTAGAAAAACAGAGAAATATCAGCAGCTAGAAGACATTTCTGATTATCTTTTTTTTACCATAGAAATAATATCTCTAGGTGGAATTCCCACAGATCCCAAACTCTCACTTGCTTCTACTTCCATGAACCCAAGCAGAATAGTTATTAACTTAAGAGCTGCCAAAGCACACTTTGCAAAATCCTACCGAATAATCATTTTATCATTAAACAAAAAAATTTAGTTAGCATAAAAATTATCAATTACTGAATTGTAAATAATCCTTTACAAGATCTACATTATATCACCTTCTCAAACCACTAAAGAGTTCTGACTTCCAAAAGCAATCCTTGGACTGGTATCAAAATTGGCTTGTTGATTGAACTATGCATACATGAAAGCAAAATTAGGACGAAAAGGATTTTGTGAAAACCAGCATTAGAGAAAGCATTTTTCACATCCATTTAACACAAACTTGTCACAAGAGCATAATTGCAAACAAAAATGTAATTTACCTATAACTACATCATGGCCATCAACCAGGCCTGCAGAGAACAGCTCCTGAGAAACGCCATCTGCTGTGTCTGTCCAAAAGGTGAAATGAACAAGTATGAGAGCCCAGAAAAACAACTAAAACTATCAGTCATCCAATGCAATTTAACAAAAATATATTTTAGCTCCAAAACACCCATGGAGGCAGGCTTGAATTCAAAATTATCTTTAATTAGGAGGAAAAAAGATAATTATCAACCTCTATACAGCAAATCACATGAGCTGAGCATTTCATTCATTGCAAACCCCCTACAGACCTTTCCTGGCCACTAGCATTTCTCTTCTATCTCTTAACTATGTACTCCTACAGAGTTTCCAAATTCAGTAGCTTCACAAACAAGAAAACGAACTATGTTTTGCTGTGGTTTTAACTGTTTTCTTTATCCCCTCCATTGTTCTGCATACCTAGATAGAGATGTGCTATATAGGCTTTCTTGTTTGTTACCGGAGGGCAAAGGACTTACATGAACAGTCATTATTTTGAGCTTTAGGCTTAAAATAGCTTTTAAGTATTGTGACCCATGAAATTCAGAGCTTTGGATCAACTTTGTATCAATTGCTGTACCTGAGTGGGTTAATTCCTAAGTTCCTGTGACTAGTACTTGCTCCTGGATAAAGACTTTAGAAAGCTTAGAGATGAGGAGGAGGAAAGAGCAGGAACAAGCCTAAATTCCAGCTAAGTCTCAACTGTAATACGGCCTCAACACCAAATAACTGCATGGAGTACATGCTTTTGAGTTACACATATGCATCGTTTCCTCAAGAAAAACACACAGGTGAAAAACTAATATAGCTGAGCTAGCTGCAATTTCTGGACAGCTCTGAAGATGAAAATCATAGGCACCTTCTGGCTGACTCAGTGACTGACTCCTAGGAACAGTCCTGGTCTAGTGTATTATGTTTTGCCCTTAATTTCTGACCAAGTAAGAATTCTTGAATGGGTTATGTAACTGCTTAGAGAGTATTTAAGTAATTCTTCTGACAACTGAATAAACCAGGGTGCTATGTGCCCAATTATATAAGAGATCTCTTTTGTTATTATCCATTGCCAAACCAGACAGTATATGCATGCATGGAACTATTGCACAGGAAAGATTATGATTTAGAGGAAAAAAGCCATCTCTTCCAATCTGGATTCATTTTTAGGTGGAAACTCTTTGAAGGCAATTCTAAATATAGTGAATACTGACTTCTGAGAAGTATGAAATGTGTTCATAGTTCAAAGGGTTGCTATGTAACAAAGATGATACCTTCTTACTCAAAGTATCGACCTCCTGTGCTTTTTATCCCATTAATACTTGGTTTTATTCCAAAAAAAGTAAATTTTATAAATTCTTACAACTCATAGCACTGGAAAGACAATACAGTCCTACAAGCATGCAGTAGACCGTAAAGTTTCTGGTGATGATATTAAATCTAGAGATGCAACTCAACTTTCAATTGAAGTCAGCATTTGAAAACTGGTGTGCACTTCATACCTGTTAATAGATCTTCTTTTATTACAAATGGGAAAGTAACTCAAATATTACCACCATCACCATACACACCTTTATGGCTACTATATTCTGTTTCCTACAATGTTTTCCAAATGTGAAAATGAAAATTCCAAATCTGCAAATATTGCTATGCAACTACTTATACGCCACATACATCATTTCAACAAGACATAAAATTGATAAAGTATACTGTGGATCAAGTCTTCTACTATATATGTACTATACATTATGCAAACTTGCCACTAGAGTTTACATACATCTGCCATTCTTGTTCAAGTTAAGTTCAATATAAAGCTCTACACAGTAGGAAACATTCCAGAGAGGTAGATTGTATTAATTATAAGCAGTAATCAATTTCTGAAATATCTTTTTGAGCAATAAAAGTATAATTCAATTGAAGGAGCCTTACCTCTACCTGGAGTAAACTCAAACCGTATGTCATTAAGCTCTTTCCTGGAGTTCCTGAAAAACATTGGTATATACATTAAAATGTAATGAAGACAGAACAGAAGAAGCATTCAGTTCCTATACCCAAAGAATACCTATGGCATTGACAACTGCATTTTTTGGGGGTGAATTTCCTCAGCTTGAAAAACATTGCTCTCCCAAAGAGCCCAGACTGGAGACTCCACTGCATTTTCATGCCAGTATTTTGGGGAAAACTAACAGAAAGATATGCTTGAGCTGAAAAGTGCCTTGGGTAACCTATAGAATTAAATGAAGTCCTCTGATAAATATTTTCCTTTGCATGTTCAAAAGACATTCTGCCATACTGACTCTACTTGTTCAATATCGCCTGAATGGTACATATTACCCATTCTCAGAATCTTCGTGGTTGGAGATTCTGAGATTCTCTCATGGGTGACAAAATCTGAGATTCTCCTCCAAGGCTAACAAAATATGCACTTGGAATTTAAGCTCCCTAACAGATGACACGTATACAGAGATGCTCATTGAAGAGACAAGCCATCTAGTAAATGTTAAATGCTGAAAAGCAGTGTTTGATGTCCAGTGTTTATAAATCTGTTATGAAATGAGCAACTCCTTTCACTGACCACCATTGTCTCCACAGTAAGGTTCTACCTACGCATAAAATAAGCAGCAGAGCATGAAAGCCAAAGGTTTTCTGCCTTCCTGTATGCCACAAAGTGCTTTAACCAGTTCAGTGTATAGCACAGTCATAAGGAACCTAGCACCTATGTTATATTCGCATATAGTCGCATACCGTGCTCCAAGCCTCCATTCCTTGCACGTTTCCAGCTTCAGTTTTAGTTAATAATTTCTACCATCAGTAAAACATTAGCCTCTTTGAAAAATAGATGTCCATCTCATTTTTGGAAATTGCAAGCTGACTGAGCACAGGGATGAACTTAATTGCTGTAGCACACTCTTTTTCCAATGAATAGCTCGATCCACTTGAAAAGCGAATAGCAACAGAATGTCTTTTGCAGTCCATTATTCTTCTCCTCAGCAAGGAAACTGTATGCAAGCTCATATTTCAGTGTACTAGGCCATGAAGTCTTGCTGTGGGAAAACTAAATCCAATAGGCAGGCATACTCAGCTGTGACTTACGGCTATTATCATTTGCTAAATACTTATAAAATATTACAAAGTCAAAACCCAGCCACATACTGGAACACATAAAACCAAAATGATTGGCAACACAGACAAAAGCAAGATAGCAAACCCTTAAAAATAAGCATGCTGCATGCAGAGCTTAAAATGAACAGTACTCATTTACTGAATGCACTGAATGCTTCAAAGCTGAAGAAGTTTCATGTTCCCAAAATTCTACTCTAAATAAAAAACAATAGGAGTTTCAGATCACTAATACAAAGCTGCAGATAATGTGGCTAGCCAGGTACAGCTTTACAAAGCTCATTTCCTTCTGTTGTAGAAATCTGCTGCCACTACATGGAATATTGTACTGTCTATTTTTATTCAACAGAGAATTAGTATGAATCTTAGTTCTTCCTCCCACCCTCCCTCAGAAAAACCTGGAGTTTTTTTTGGCTGTCCAAAAAAAAAAAGAATTTAAAAAAATCAACACATGACCCATCTCCAAGTTCCCTTTTGACAATCCACTTCCCTTTGCTGAAATTGATGGTATCAAATAAGCTTGTTAAAAGTGCCACTTTTCTCAAAAGGGAAGTTGCAAAGATATTTAGCATTCTTCTTAAGTAAGATATGTTTTGACTGAATGTGGAATGCAGCTCGGACTTAGATACTCATTTCCTGCACATATTCTTGAAGAAGCAAATCAAGGGAATACAAACTTTATCTCACACCTTTGCAGAGGTAAAACAGAAAGTTTTGCTTCTTATTAGCAGCTGTGCTGATTTGCCCCAGCCTGCATATCTTTTCCACATACAGCCCAATGCTAAAACCAGCTGAGAAGTAATTCTCAAGATTTTGCACTCTTAAGAGTTATCAATCTAGAAACTAATACATTAGGCTGTCAGATTCTATCTTTCCACACTCCTTCCATAAGTAGAACATCCACCATATAAAAAGCCCTAAGTAATTATGAACTCCCGTGAAAACTGACCAGCTTCCTAACAGACTGATGGAGCAATGTGAAAGACCAGCTGCTCCTGGTACAGACTCTTTCCTTGAGCAGGACGCAAATGGGGTGTGTTTTACTTTGTCTCCAAATTGCAGAATGTCCCAAATAGAAAGCTAATGAGTCAATCTGTTTATTTAGGTGAAGGTGAAAATTCAAGGAAGGTTGATATGTATTTCGCCATCCAACTCTGCTATCTGGAATTGTTACACTCTCAATTACTGTGAACTTAGGACGCTGTTGCTTTCTCTTTAATGGTACACTACTATTCAGAGAAGCAAAACAAAGGAAATTTGGCAAGACTAATTTGCTAGAAGCCTGTAAGTGCTTTTGCTTATGGTTCCATTACCTTCCAGACATTTATTGATTTCCATAAATTATTTATTCCATTATATATTCCCCCAAATAGAAGATGCACTAGACTTCTCCCCTAAAAGCGGCTCTTGCTCTTTCCCAGTCTTCAGACACTTCCCTGGTTCTAGTTAGTGTCACTGTTACTGCACATTAGTTTGCTAGTTCCCTTGATACACTTTGGTGACAACTGTTTGCACTTGTTGATTTATTTGTAGGCAGAGTTTCCAAGCAGCATTTCATTTGTTCCACTGGAGTTCTCTTTTTACTTACATCCATTACATTCCTATCACGCAGCACCACGCACAGACTTTATTTCTGCTAAATAGAAATAGGATTTGAAGAGAGGCACTTAGTATCTCTGTGATTAATAATTTTATCTTCTTCATCATTTCTTAATGGTCCCTAGTTTCTCTAATGCATTTGTGAAAAAGTTATTTCTATTTTAAAATGCAAGCTCAGACCTTTTTGCCATCTCTTATAATACCTCTTATTTCCTTCTTGCTCAGTGCCATTACAGACTAATAGACCTTGATTATCATGGATAAAAACAGCTCATCTCTTCTGAAAAGCAGTAGATTTTAAATACTTTTGTGCATTTTAGCACACTGAAGTTTATTCATTTCCTGCAGGTTGCTTCTCATTATGCTGTCACCTCAAACAGGAGGAATTCCACAGAACTGCTTTGAATAAGGGTGACACCAAAGCATGCCATGCTAAGACTTTTGGCAGCCATCTTTCTTGCAAAGTAATTCCAGAATTTAAAGCTTTACACTTGAAAACATATTTTGCAAATCTCATTATTGTGCTTTTATCAGGACCACTTGACGTGCACACTAAGATTGCTAGATCTGATTTTCTAGGGAGCAATGCTTCCTCCAAGAAGCAGAAAAAGCACATAGGCCAACTTCACCACTTAGACTCCCGCCTATAAACTTAGACCATCCTGTCATTAGGATATGAAACAAAGACGCTCTGTTTTGAAGGAAATTATTTGCAGAACAATACCGGTATTTACAAAAATCAGGATTAGAGAATAAACAAATTATGCAGCTGTTCAGATTGACATGGTTCTACTGAAAAAATCCTAAATCATGAAAGAGATTTCAGGCATTCACATTTAAAGAAAAAGCCTTTCAAATAATTACCTAACGATGGTGTAATTTCTGCTATATTCAATTAACTATGTTCCACACTTTTGATAAAAGATCTACATTGTTAAAATAGGAAAGCATGTTTGTGCAATGATGCAACTGTAAATTGGAGACATTAAATGTCATTATTTCTTTTGTTCTTAAATGCAGAATGTCTATCATGTAAGTGAGATTCAAGACAATTAGATGTCTTGGAATTAAACTTAGGGTCTAAATCATGCTAGGATAGTTTGACTATATATCAAGCAGCAGAATTTCATTCTTTTTTACTACTATTTTTCTTTTTTCCCCAAATTTATCCACCACTTCTTATGCAGAGTTATCTGAAACATCAGCTTCTATATTACCCCAAGCTTCAGCATCTTCCAAATAGTCCTCAGGGAGAGCCTGTATTCCTGAATGAGATGCATCTTACCATACCTAAGTAACAGTTTATTCTTCCTTCCCAAAATAAGAAAAAAAAAAAAAAATCTCATATAAGACAAGTCAGTAGAAGGGTGTGTGCATGTGTGTAAGAACACACAGGTTTTATCTCTGCATCACTTGCTGAATTTTCAGACTTTAGCTACTCAATCATCCAACGTGGTTTATAAAGACTGATACACAGAGCTCAGTGTCCAAGAATGCAGGTGATAACAGAATGGTAATCAACAAAACTGACTTGTGAAACAGTAAAGAGAACACGTGCATCACATGGAAACTTCATCACTTCTGGCTTTTGATTAGTTACAGCAGAAGCAAGATTCTCTGATTTTTTTCATTCTCTTATTTCAGATGAAGTCAGAAGCCATAAATTACAAGCACTCTCCCATCATCACCTGTCCCATCACTGCATCATGTAGACAGCGAGCACTGGCTAGACTATACTGCAGACACTATAGAGATCCATGCTTTCAATCATCGGTCACTTCCATTGGCATTTCACAAATACATCCCCTTCCATGGAATTTTATTTATTTTCTTAATCAAATGCTACTTTTTAATGCAACCGTTTAATCATCCTTTCCCATCCGTGCAATGGAAAAACCATCCAGAATCTTAGTTCCCATCATTCCCATTCTTGTCCACTTGCATACGTGATCTTAACCTACCTGAAACACTAACATTATCCATCTTGGATGCTAACAATTCTTTTCATTAGTGTAAGATTTTTCTTTATTATGCTTATCCAGTCCTAACAAGGCATAGAAATATTCCCTCCTATTTCTATGGACTGATGAGTAGAAGCAGCAAAAGACAGAGCTTTCCTGGAGCAATGAGTTCACTCTTATTAGCCCAGTTTCTCACTGCTAAATGTATTTTAACAGACTCCAACATACAGATGCTGCAGCTCTGGTCTAGGGCACATTCTACCTTCTCTTCACTTATTTTTCCATATTTCTGCATGATTAAAATAAATATATATTTTTATATATATAAAGAAGATATTGACAGATAGCAATAGATCTATGTATCTTTTATCTACATAGATAGAAGGACGATGTATGCCTATATATATGTATCTTCCTTCTTTCATTCTCTTTTTACTGAGCTCCAGTTGAACATGGAGGACGTTGCTACTCAAGAAGTGAAAACATTTCAAAAAAACCAAACCAAACAAAACCAACAAAAACCAAAATCAAAAAACCTCCAAAACAAACAAAACAAACCAAAACACTCCCCCCTCTCCCCTCCAACAAAACAAAACCAAACCAACCCCAAAGCTATGCTTTATGGTATAGTCAACAAAATACAAGCTCTGACCAGGCAAGGGTCCTTGGTTTGCCCATGTGGGGAGGCAGTTAAGAGACCAGAGCATCTGCACCATTTGTAAAGAACAGATCACCCAGTAAAAGAGGCACCTGCACTTTCAGGGTCTGACTAGCACTGAGGAGGTCCATGGTCCAATTAACCAAATCATAAGCAAGACAGAATTCTCAGAAGAGAGAGATATTTATTCCTTCCATCCACTTTTCAGATCATGACTGGTTATAACTCAGCACCAGAACTGATCTACATGTTAAAAAAAGTGCATCAAGTATGCACTCTCTAAAATGGAAAATTTTGTCAATGGCTACTTTTGTCAAACCCTAACAAGTCTGGCTGGTGGAAGAGAGTATAGCAGAATAGGTATTATTCTCTGGAACTGCAAATAAATTAGTTTTCAACTAAAACTTTAAAACTTTATTATGTATGCCACCATAACACATGGTCCCACATAGCCCCCTTCACGAACCAGCCTTTCCTCTCCCCATACTCCTACAAGCTCTATTCCCACCAGACCAGAATTTCCCCCACCATCGGGGACTAGTAACACTGGACAAGTCTAAAAGTCAGTGTGCTTTAACACAAAACATGAACTGGAAATAAACATCACACTTATCACACTTGTGCAAACTTTAGGTCTCACAGATACTCCTCCCCTCCAAAATTTGAACTGCATTGAAACTACCACAGAAAAAAAACTAAGCTAGAATGGAAAAAACAAGACAGCATAGCTTAAGGAACAAGGGCGAGTAGTATGGTGTTTGCACTGCATCACTGCAGTTGCTGGTGTAATTAAAACCACAGAAGCATTTAAATGACTCACTCATTTAGACTGCAGAGAAAGCAGAGGTTCACATCAAAATGGAGTGGACTAATCAGAGTGATAGGTAGGTTGTACATCCTAGAGCTGTACTCATCCAACTTTCATTCTACATCTCTGGGGCAACATCTTTGTGTGCACACTGCAAGAAATATAATTAAGGGAAAACCACAGAACACTAGGGTTGTTGTGTTGGGGTTTTTTTCAAGAAATTTTGCTTGCGTTTTTTTTCCTTGTTATTCAAATGCTGGAAGGACAAATGTTATTTGGCCATACCAAACATTATTCAAATTCAAAGGGTCATTTTCCTTCTCACAATAAGTTGTCACCCATTTCTCACTTTCACATGCTTAAGGCTTAACACACAAGTTAAACATGGTTCCATTTGTAATCTGGCTTTTATAGCATTAGCATTAGTTTACTCCACAAGCATCATATTTTTCAGTCAATGCTCTCTATTACACATGGAAAAAACTGGTCACAATAGCATTGAAAGAGATGGAGACAGCACCACTCCATGAAAACAACTGTGAGTTTACTTCCTCAGTGGCCAATAATCAGTAAATTATTGTCCACTGAGAAAGTAAACTTACAGTTGTTGCCCACTGCAATGATTTACAGAATACTGCCTCCCCTTTTTTTTTTCCTCTTCTGAAGTCATGTTACCTTGCACGCAGCAGAACCCAAGCAGTAATAAGATGACTGCTTATTAAAGTAATTTTGTGAATCAGAACTTTAAAGCTCCTGTTGGATCACTTAAACACAACAGAAGAGCACAATTACTGTAAAGAATCATTAGCCTCCTGAGGATTCACCACATGTTTATGAAAATCCTTTTCTCTCTAACACTTCCATCCTCAGTTGTCATTTACCAATCAATATCCAGCCTCCTCCATTACACATTTTCATACTATCAAGAGCAGATCATGTCTGCTCAGCATTGTTGAGAGGGATGGTTCTTCTCAACTTATTTTTAACTTCAGGTCAATTCTAGATTAAAAGGAAGGGCATTTTGGTTAACTTTTGGTAGGCGCAAAACAGATGTTTGAAACCTGCCCTGCTTCCAGATTGCCACCAAGTAGAATGGGACTAAAATCCCCCTATATTAATACCATGTAGTCCTGAAATATACAGTTCTTTGAAGTCCATAAAATCTTTACCATTTACTTCAGTGGTTCTGAAAAAACTCCATGAGTTTACAACTTATCAGCCTCTATATACCTTACTGGAAGAAGGAAATGTGTTTAATATATGATGGTTCAAGATCAAGTTACAGGACTCAAAAGTTAAACATACAAAACACTGTCACTACCATTTAATTTTTACGCATTCTTAGGTAAAAAGCAGATCCCTGAAATGATGCAGGGATCACTTGTTAATCACTATAGTTCAAGAGGTAGCAGTAATACTAATGGCAAAACACAGCCAAATGATGTTTTCAAGGCTGAAAAACAGCCAGTGTCACAATGAAACACTGTCATTTGCCTTTTAAGCTGTTGGAATGAGGCAGCAGTTACCTGTTAAAGATCTGCTATCTGTACGCCACCTACCATACAAAAAAGGCAAGTGTACCTTACAAAAAGCAGCCAAGTGAATGGTTACAGCCACAATTAGATCAGCTGTCTACAGCTCCAGGGTACCCTGCAGGTCCTCCAGTAGCAAGGGACTTTAAAACATTTCTACCCATAGCTGACCAGACCCAAGTTGCTTAAGACTTAACAGACAAAAAACGCTTCCAATCTAGTAAAAATGGATGGGATATAACAGTAAAACTAAAAATGCACAAGTTGCATGACAGAAGAAACACAAGAAAACTAGCTGATAATGCAAGTACCACCAGGCAAGTCCGCAAAACTGTGTTTATCATTTTAGAAGTGACATATGACATTAAACCATCCTCTCCATCCAC
This sequence comes from Calidris pugnax, assembly GCF_001431845.1. Lineage (NCBI taxonomy): Eukaryota > Metazoa > Chordata > Aves > Charadriiformes > Scolopacidae > Calidris > Calidris pugnax. Next base: position 6,994,727 of record NW_015090990.1, read on the forward strand.
TGGTTTACAGCCCCACGTCATCTTTCCTTGAGATAAAGGTGTTAGAACTAGAGACATTTTAGATATATCTATACCTAAACATGCTTTTAAACAGGGTCTTCTCTCTTTCACCAGCTACTGATGCCAGAAGCCAAATCGAAAGTATGTTACCAGCCCTTCAATTGTTTTCCTTGTTACATTAATTCCCAGCTAGTTCAAACAGGGAACTCTGGCACAAACAATATTTTTTTTAACCTCAGTTCTCAGTGACCTATTTCTCTGCATAGGCAGTGAAAAGCAGTATTCACTTGCATCATCTTGCATCACGGGTCACACTTCCTACCTGTTCTCATACATTGGAACATGGAAATAACTTAGATAAAGAGCTAACAGTTTTGTTGCTGCAGAGAAGGCCAGATTAATCATCAGTTTTCCCTAAAATTATTCCTGAATCAGCACAAAAGTTTTTTAAAAAGGAGTGGTAAAGATTTAACGTGAAACAGTATTTTTAACAAGTACTTGAAATACAATGAAGGGTAGTATGCAGCTATACTGAGAATTTATGTGGTAAGTGTGGTAAAATCTCAATACTTGGTCAAAACCAGAAGTGATCTAAAACTGACTTGTTCCTGGAAAGAACTGGAGATAAGGAGAGATGACATCGATAGCATTAAGGAACAATCACACTGAAGTAATTAGTGTGAGCGTTTCAATAACAGAGAGGACAACTGCCATGCACACAGGCTGATAACTTAGTTAAACGTTACAGCACACTGTGGTTATAGTTGTCTTTCTCGGATTTGCCAATAGCTTAAACTACCCCCTCCAAGCATATCTCTGAAAGATCTCTGTATTTATTGATACCAAAAATTACTGATCAGCGCAGAGTTTAAGGAAGTAAAATCTGTAATAGCTGCATGACTGAAGCGATGCACCATGTGCTTGACTGATGAGAGATACCAGAGCAACTAACAGATTAAACACACAAAGGCTTACTTTGTATGCTTCTGCATGCCTGGTGCACAAGAAGGGAGGTTATAACCTGTTAGCCCAGTGACAAATTCTCCAAGTACGGCACTGTAAAATGGCCAAAATGCTTGAAGCAAAATTTCAGTTCTTAAAATCAGAAATTGTGAAAGGCAGATCGTTGCCAGGAGGCTCTGGGTACTTCAGAATAGAGCTCTAGAAAAGGGATACTATAAAATCACGACAAAAGACTTGCAACAAGTTTTACAGAGATACATATTTTTTAATAGAGATGTGTAAGTCCCCATGTGCACAAAACAGGCTCAGAGGGAAGGCTCAGAGATTTTTTTTGCTTTATCCAAAGCAAAGAATGTTTTAAATAAGCTAAATTTAAAACTCTCTGGATGTGTGCACCATTTCTATACCACTGGCTCTGAGTTTTTCACTCCTGATGATCTATCAGTACATTACCATCACAACCAAAGGAGACTTGCAGGTAAACCAGAAAGAAGACATCTGATTCACCAGAAAGTCATGACAATCTGCATATCATCCCTCTAAAACTCATAGATCCTGACAAGCTTATTAAGAAGAGTGAGAAGCATGGCAAAAAGTCTAAGCTTTGCTTTAAAAATCTTCGAAGGTTTAATCTACTTTTCCTGCCAGAGGCCAAAGTTTCTCAAAAGTAGTTTTACCAAAAATAGGCTTCACCATCAAAGCCTGCACATGTTAAGTTCTTGTCCCACCTGTGTGCCAGTGCACCTCTTGTGGCCATTTACTGGCCCCACTCCAGCAGCAGTGACAATTGCTTTGTGGGGCAAAACAGGATCAATGAAGTGAGTTCAGTAAAAATTTTGCCTTCCCCTCAAAAATATCAGAAGTCACAAACCAACCAACCAGCACCTGACTGCTTTATAGTGATCCAACAGTCCCAGAAACATCCATACCAGTGCAAAGTGGAAAAATAGAGCACCACAACACTAAGTGGGAACAAGCAGCCAGAACAGACAAAATTATTTAAAATGGTTTCACCCCCACCAAATGTATTGCACCACCACATTCAAACAGATGAAACAGTGTGACCTCTCAAGGTAAATGCTATTACTTTAAAACCATTGGAAAAATATCTAATTGGAACTAAATTTTGAATTCTCAAATGTGAGCCATATTACAGTTGACCATTAATATACATGCCATTAATAATACAAATAAAATTACTTTTAACACCGAGGTCAACTCAAGCTTTAAATTATTTCCTTTAATATAAAGGAGGTTGGGGGTGGGTGCTTGGGTTTCTTTGTAATTTTTTTGTCCCCCCTCTTTTCTTTCCTCTCTTTTTTAAATGCTACAATAAAAAGTCATAATGGAATAAAATTACTCTAGTGATTTTAAAATTTCAGTATCAGCAACATCTCCAAATGCAATTGCCTGCTTAATTTACAGTCACAGCTATGCAGGTTAAATGCCTAATTCCTTGCCATCTAAATATTTAGACATTCAAATATTCTTGATAACCTAAATTTAATGAGCAGAAACAATATAATGATTCCTTGGCTCAATAATTATCAACATTAGATACAAAAGTTGTTTTGATAAACAAATATATCAGTTCTCTATTAAATAAGTGATGGTGTGGTAATTGCATCCAGGATTATTTAGGTAATAATTAAACTAAATTTTTAAATGTTCAATTTATTTTCAATAAAAATACAAGGCATAAAAACATCCTTAAGTAGTGAGTAAGAAATGCATAATTTACCATTTTAAAAGAGCAAGCTTTGAAGGAAATAATAGAGGTACAAAAGGAAAACAGGATTAGAATCAATAGCTTAATCAAGGGTTCCTCCTTACTGATTTCAGTCATGATTTAATCATGATTAAACAGGTTATTTAAATCAAGTCTCCATGCTGTGAAAATAAAATTCAGTTCAGTAACTATGTCCCCATACCTCCTCAATTCCCAGGGCAAAGCCTTAGAAGTGATGGCAAAACAAAATATAGCACAGTGCTCAATACTGTAATCACACATACATTTATTTCAAGAATTCTGCAAATGATTTTGTTTATGATGTTCGTTACTGGATCAATTCCCAGCTTATAGAGAAGTCCTGTTACCTTCCAGTTGTAAATCTACCATTTGGCTGGAAGTCTGGAGAGGAGAGAGAGGAGAGAGAGGAAAGAGAGAGGGAAGAGAGAGGGAAGAGAGAGGGAAGAGAGAGGGAAGAGAGAGGGAAGAGAGAGGGAAGAGAGAGGGAAGAGAGAGGGAAGAGAGAGGGAAGAGAGAGGGAAGAGAGAGGGAAGAGAGAGGGAAGAGAGAGGGAAGAGAGAGGGAAGAGAGAGGGAAGAGAGAGGGAAGAGAGAGGGAAGAGAGAGGGAAGAGAGAGGGAAGAGAGAGGGAAGAGAGAGGGAAGAGAGAGGGAAGAGAGAGGGAAGAGAGAGGGAAGAGAGAGGGAAGAGAGAGGGATCTGGGTTATGATACTGAGCCAATTATCGAGCTCATTCTGCCTCTAGCCTGTTCTGATTTTTGGGTTTGCCTGTTTAAGGGGTTTGTTTCTCCTAAAAAACTAAGCCTCAAACTTAAATATTAACAACACTAGAGTAGGTCTACTGGGTACCTCCAGCCAAGTACATTTTTTCTGTAACTTTACATGTAATGAATTTTGTAAGAAAGAAGTCAAAAAAACAGCCCTACACAGAAGCAGGAAAATTAGCCCTTGAGCTCCAGCTCAGACTAGTGGGTGATACCTCCCCGTCTGTGTTCTGGCACACAGAGGAAATCACATTGCGCTTAAGTTCTAACAACTCTCCTGCTGTAGCACGGCACAGACAACCGCCGGCTGCTGCCAGCTACTCCTCGGACTTGTCATTCTGAATTGTATGTGTCTGTCCAGCTCCCCAGAAGACAGATTCCTCAGAAAGGATCAAACGACACAGTTTCCAGCTGTATTAGCTGAAGAAATGTTTTTTGTAGGAAATACAGACACACACAAACTTTTAGGTGTAAATAACACAGAGTGCCATTACATACAATTCTGCCATAGCATTTTCTCTACATGCTATTTTCAATACGATATGCAGTTATGTAGCAGAAGCATCCCATTTGCCAGTGCATCAAGTAAAAATTTTCCACTTGCCCCTTTTGTTCTTCCACAGCCTTAATTCATCTAGTGCGCAGGAACTGTATTAAATTAGGTCCTGGGACATTCCAAATTACTGTCAGTAAATTATCTTCCTGTCATAGGAGCTAATTTAACCATCTTAGATTGCTTCAGATAATTTGCAATTCTTAACTATTAACCATTAACAAGTCTCCTAATTTAACACGAAATGTCTCTGTTATTAATCTAAATAGTCAAACCCTCTGACAGTGACCTTCTCAAATCTGTAACTGTAACAACTTGGTGGCTAGACTGGAAATTTCAAATCAAGGGTGTTAATTCCTCCCCACCTCCTTTCCCTGGTGGTATGAACAGTCCTGTTGGAGGACTCAATCACAGACAATCGCCTTAAACTTCTGTTTGCAGAGTTCCTGCAAGGGTCCTCTGCCAAGACACATGGTTTGCACTGCCTCACAGGAGAAAATGTGGAATAGAGATTTCATTCCTCCCCACTCTCAAATTCCTCTTCCACTGTGAGACTGAGGACACAGAAGCATCAGTATATTTCAACACGATTGCTCAGTCAGACTGGGTAACAGTTACATGCCATGGCAACAGAGAGCCACCATTTTCAATTCATTGCAAAATTCACGCACAGACTCTTAATTAAACTTGAGCTTTAAAATACTAATGGTCTGTACTAAGTATTTAATACTAGAGCCTTTCAAAAGCCTTGCATGAATTTACCTAAAACACCCTGCTGCTAATTTCACTTCTGGGACAACATACTCCAAGACACAACAGTGGAAAAGATAGGAAATAAACTGGAAATTGCCATCTCCAACTGAAGAAGCAACTCTGACAGCAGGCAATATTTTTACAAGTTAGACTCACTGAGAAAATTACTAAAACAAAAATATATTAAATGCAAGTTAAGGACAGAAAAATCAGATACTCAAGTTGGAAACAGTCCAGGCTAACCGAGTTAAATACCAGCACTTGCATAAAGAGTGCCATGGGATTCTTTAAAGATTATTTCAGAATGTGAGTTGTGCTTCTCATCCACAACAAGGAATTTGCACTAAACAGCCTGATGTTAATTTGGCATTCCCTGCTCAATTACTGAATGAGTTCAACCCTGCTCTGCTTGGGAAAAATAACAGAACCTGACCATCCAGTAAAAGAATTACTGAAACACATTGATTCTTCTGCCAGAATTCCTCCTTTGGGAAGGTAATTTTTAATTTTTATGGGTACTATGAGCCTTTTTCGGAACACAATGCTAGGAAAAAAACGCAAACTATCATCTAAAATTTGATGTTTTTTGGTGTAGCATAGCCTCATTATAAAAGAGGAAAAAACCCGAGCCAGAGGAGCACATACTTCCCCACACACCCAGCCTTCTCTCCTGTTAAAGGTTGCCCATCTTCCTAGGCTTTTCCCTGTCCCAAATCTCCAGACACTACTACTCTTCGAACCTTTTGTCCCACACTCCCAAGTCTCATATTAAGTTATTTCTACCCAACAGGTTTTAAATGCCAAATGTATCCTAAACTGCATCAAAAGCAGTGCGGCGAGCAGATTGAGGGAGGTGGTTCTGCCCCTCTACTCCATTCTCCTGAGACCCCACCTGGAGTACTGCATCCAGCTCTGGAGCCCGCAGCACAGGAAAGGCATAAACCTCTTGGAGCAGAGGGCCACAAAAATGATCAGAGGGCTGGAGGACCTCTCCTATGAAGACAAGCTGAGAGAGTTGGGGCTGTTCAGCCTGGAGAAGAGAAGGCTCCAGGGAGACCTTATAACAGTCTTCCAGTACTTAAAAGGGGTTAGAAGACAGACGGTGACAAACTTTTTAGCAGCCCCTGTTGTGACAGGACAAGGAGTAATGGTTTTAAACTAAGAGGGTATATTTAGACTAGATATAAGGAATACATTTTTTTACAGTGAGGGTGGTGAAACACTGGAACTGGTTTTCCAGAGAGGTGGCAGATCCATCTCTGGAAACATTAAGGATCAGGTTGGATGGGGCTCTGAGCAGCCGGATCTAGTTGAAGACGTCCCTGCTCACTGCAGAGTAGATTGGACTAGATGACCTTTAAAGGACCCATACAACCCAAACTATTCCATGATTCTAAATATTTGCAGCAACTTTCATGACAAACTCTCTGCAACCAAAGTAGTTCCCCAGCCAAAGACTCAGCAGTACCACAAGTGCCATCAGAGTTTTCTCTCCACCATCCCTCTTGCTTGAGGACTCTGGGGAAATGCCTTCTCCCCTCAGGTCCTAGCCCAGACAGCCTCCATCACACATACACGGCTCATTCCCTTCTGAGATGCTCACCTTTTGCTGTCACCTTATTCTATGGCCCCTCTCTGAGGAAGAAAAAGGAAAGCAATGAAGAGATGAGACCTTCCTGAGCCTTCTCTTGATGTATTTACTTCCCTTCCCCTCTCATCCTCCCCATGAGTCAATTTCTTTTGTATGTTGCCTGTATTTACATTTTTACCCACATCAGTACTACATCTTTTTTTAAAACAGTAATTCTCAGCATCTAAACCCAGTGTGTTCTGAACACAAACTACTGCAGTTTATATAATTTGATTGCCTCAAGTGAATTATTTTAAAAGAAAAAGCTTCCAACATTTTAGATAATATACTGAGCTTTGAGTCTTCATTTCTAGCATCTAATGTTCACAATGTTTATCTGAATATCAAGCCGTACTTTAAAAGCTATATAATAGTAGTAGATGAAGCATCAGAGGAAATTGTTTCTATCCTCATACTGTAGCTAACTTGCTCCATAATAATATGGTTCACAACTTATGATTCACTTTAACAAATCCCATAAAAATCCTCTGATGTGCTCAAGTCTCCATCAGCTATATGACTTAATGATCAATTCATCAGAAGACATCAATGGAATAGCTTAAAATCTGCAGTGGAGGTGGATAAATGCAGAAACCCCCTTTGAAGATATTAGTTGTTTACTACCTTACAATACCAAGGGAACGCTACAGGACAAAAAGCAAGAAATCTGCACCACTTTCATTCACTACAAATGGCAAAACTAGCAGTATTTTTACTTTTAGATGCTCAATAAATGTTTGCTCAGTAAGTTAATTACAACACAACAGAGCAGTTAGGGGCTCGCTCTTTCTCCATACACAGCTGCCCTAAAGGTAAGCTCATTCACCCTGCAAAGCTCCCAGCGTAAGGACAGTTGGATACGGCTGGAATGCAGAAGGTGGCTTCCTCTGGAACCCAGGACTGGCTGGGTATCTGAGAGCCTCCAGGTTTACATTCTATGATACAGGATGTAATTTATTTTTCAGACTTTTATGAAGGAACCCCCATATAACTGCCCTTCTTCTAACAAAACAGGAAAAACAGCTGAATTAGTGCAAAACAGATTACAGCCACAAGTTAAAGCACTAACACTTTAATATTCTGGACACTACTGTCTTCCCAAAACAGCATCTCTGTAATTTGTCGCTTACATCTCCTGGTGTGGTACAAGCTTGTCAATACATCATTGGAAAGCCAGCTCAAACCTACCCTGGCCTTTGTTTAGCAGAGTGGTAAGGTCCAAGCACCAGGACTCCCCGGGGCTGGGAAAGGAGACTCCTAATCCAGTGCCCTTAAAGCAGCACTGTACTGTTACCATAGTCACTATTTCTCCAGAGCTGTGAATTTGCATGCTGCAGCTAGACCTAGACCCAAAAGGTGCAGAACACAGGAGTCCTCTAGTCTCAGGTACAACCACTCACTGCCAGACCAGGGCCAGTATTAATGTGCCTACAGTAAGATCAAAGATGAAAAGCTTTTAACAGAATATACTGACAGATACTTGACACTGACTGGAGAATGAACTGAGATAACTCCTCACAAGTAATCCGATAATGGAAGAAACAAATGTATTTTGTTAAAAGTTAACAAATAATCATCAGCTCCTTTCCCCAAGTAAGCTTTCTGTTAACTTACTGAAGAACAAGACACTCAAATGTAATTCTTGACAAGTATCTTGCAGACTGCACAGCCCTGCCATGCCCACAGCAGCCTCACCTGTTCTCCTTCTGTGGTCAACAGTGGAGGGGAAGCACAACTGTTCAAATGCCATCAGAGATACCTTGCTAAACACAAGGTATCTTGTGTTTAGCAGCCAGCCAGCAGCTGCCCTGAACTTCTGTGATGGTTCCATAAACAAATAACTCTTGCTTTTACAGTCACAAATATAAAGAAATGCTTAAGCATTAACTCTGAATCTATACCACTGGGCAGAGGTATAGGGAGCTTGTAGCCCTCACGGTGAGATAGGCACCTCACAAAGTCCCAACTAAACGAAAAGGGTGCTGTCTGGTATAGCCCGCACTCATATTCCACACGCACGTTGATTATGTGCTAGCTCTGACCCTACTCACACGCTCAGGTTTCCATCAGAAGGAAACCCAGACACAGAGTGCAAAGATGTGCAACTCGGCTCACCTCCCACCACTGAGGCAGGGCACAGCCAGAGCTTGCACGGGGGCAGGGGTTTGCACCACGGAGCATTCTTCCCTCCAATGTAGGTCAGCTTAAATTAACAAAATTCATTCTGCAAAACTATGCATCTATTTTTGTTTTTTTTCCCAAGACACTGCCAACAGTGTTCCCAGGCCCCAGAGTGTATCAGCTGTTCAAGAATATTTTGTTTTGTTTAAAGGAAAACTTTCTGGTTCCTAAAATTTAAATTATTGTTTCCTTTCTCTCTACCAGTAACCATCTAAACCTTCATAATTGTAACACATTTATCTAGTTACTACAGACTTGCTTTTAGAGAGGCAAGAGGGAGAGAATTTTTTCACCCATCAATTAAGAGGATTCTTAACAAGAACAGAAGTTCATCATGCAAATAAGAGTTTGGAAACTCAAGTCTCCTAGGATCAATCTTCTGGTTTAAGAGCTGCAGAAAACCGAAAGCATAATCCCTGACATTTCACTGTACTTGCAGGACTAAAATGTTTGCCCTGTGGATATGCCAACGCGGCAAGTAACTGGGTAGAAGCTAATCACTCTATAGGTTTCATCATAATTTAAAAGTACCCAGAGCACCTCACTAGAACATCCACAAAGCAGTATAAATTGGTCTGTTTTGTAAATGGTTTCATCTACCTGTCTGTCAGCAGAGAGATGAAAAAGAATATTGATAGCATAACTGGGCAGTTATGTAAATTGGACAACTAAACCGATTCCAAATAATCTCTAATCTTTTCTCTCCCCACAATAAAATTTATTACTCCTCCCTTCAGTAAACAACCTTTGGCAGCTATGCAATTTTTTGCAGCTGTCACTAGAAAAGTAGTGAAAGAAAATGGAAGATAATAGATTTTAGAACTTGGTACTCATTCTGTGTAGATTTTTTTTCTGATTACTAACAGTTTTTGATGCCACTGTTTTAAAGCTACTTGTTATGCATAAATCTGCTATTTGTGTCTTAACACACTGGTTGCAATTTTGTAAATATTTCTCTATTTGACTTATATCTTTTTGTCAGCATAAAAAGCCCATAACATTTAACTTTCCCATATACCAATAATTAAGAGTTTACAACCTCTCGTAGATATCATGTCAATACAAACTGGATGTAAACAAGTTTTACAGCGAGTAGCAGTAAGTGTTTTAACTAAGTTAACCATTTAAGGAAAATGATTGTAAATATATTAAAAGTTATCAAAGCTTCCTATGAAAAAATACTTTTATCTATTAACTAGACTGCATAATTAAACAATTCAAATCTTAGTTATACACTGATTTTAATTAAAGGCAATCTGACTCATTTTAACATAGTATAAATTTAAGTCAGACAACATATTAGTATCCATTCTCTAAAATATCTGTGACTTCTCCACAGTGCCTGATCAAACTTGCCAGTGAAAAACGTTTTGAGTAGGCAACTTGCAATACAGCTATGGTTTATTTCTGTCAGAGGCTGACTGGTGAAGTGTGAAAGAAACTCATTAAAAATCTCTCACTGTGATCCTGCATTGCAAGGAAAAAAAGAAAGAAAATACTTAATGAAGGGTACACTTAGCCTGAAGCCACATTCATATTCTGCTTTTCATTTTACACTACTTCAGTTAGCAATTAAAAGACAGCAATTAGTCACAGAAACACTATTCATACTGGTCATACTGGGAGATTAAAGAGGCTAACACTTATTTTATGTTAATATTATGGAAGTAATGAGGGAGATCAAGAATAATACAGCCAACTAAAAGGAATGCTAAAATAAATAGAAAAATCTCTTACCTTAATCTTAAGACAAGATTCACAGCACATGGAACTTCACTATATTCATCGCTAACAGCAGGCTGAGACTATTAAAGAAGAAAGTAAAAAGTCTTATAATGGATGCCATTGGAAAAAAAGAATCCCGAAATACTTGCCATGATAACAGTTTGAAGTTAGCACAGAATATTTTACACATCCTCTAACTCTCAAAAACCTTTTAAACACTTTCAGTAACACAGTCTAAAATATAGCTGATACCAGTAAAACTGCCATATTTCAATTACAGAGACACAAATGATAAGGCCTGCATAAAGCACTGAGTGTAATAGCTTTTAATCCACCTTGCATCAAAGCTCCAATAAACTATTAAATAATATGCACACAGTGAGAATACCAAGCTATTACTCACATTGTTTTTGTGTAACAGCTTTGGTTGTTACAGAAGTCTTGCATCTACCCATCTGCAAAGAACTAGTAGCATGTCAAAGCTGGCATCACAGCTCAGAGTGTCTTTCACAGAGAAAAATCAAAAATATGGGTATCTTTCACACTATCGCTCCTTCCTTACACTATGAAACCCTCCCCAGCCCTCAACTAACATTTATATGAAGTCTCAAGCAAAAGTATACCCTACATACAGAGTATATCTCAGGGTCCTCTACCCTACTATGGTTTTATACCCAACTTGGCATACTGTGACCGCTGACAGAAGCCTGTTCAAAGGTTACAGTCAAGTCTGCCCAAAATAAGGACTTGCTCCACAAATCTAATTGTTTTCTAACAGTTGTGGTTTTTTTTAAAGTTGCTTTAACGTGAAAGTGTTACACAAGACCTGTATTTCATTATCTGTGCATTTTAAACAAAAGTTTATGAATATTTGGAAAACTATTTAATCACTCAAAGGGAACTAGATTTTTTTTCTACTTCAGTAGTTTCCTTCCATTCAGATAAACTACTACTATTATTTTCTTCAACAGACCTGTTATCTCAGTGTATAGGAACGTGCAGCCAAAAGACCAACAGGCGCACACCAACAATGACAAGCTGCACTTGTCAGTTCCAAGTCAATTTCTGGAGCATTTAGGAAAACAAAAATCAGCAGAAGACTTCAAGCAGAAGCTTTTTTATCTGTCATAAACTAAACAACTCATAATAAAAGAGTTACCTGTACAAACTAAGTCACAAACTGTAGAACTCTCAATTTCTAAATTTCTAAGACATAAAAAGACTGTCTACTGTCCTTTTATTTCTTTTTTCTATACTCAACTTACGTAAGACATCTCAGATGCCTAAGAAGTACGTAAACTAGCTCTGCAACAGAAAGACTGGGGTCATCACAGGAGACAACAGGAAGAAACCCGACAGGGAGCTGTTATTCTTTTAGAAGATTTCTATGACACCAATGAAAATCAAAGAATCTAAAATTGCAGGTGAAGTGGCAAGGGTCACCCACCCAAGGAATAGACATTTTTAAAAGAGCACTTTGGCTGTAAGCCAGTAATCCTATTAAGCAATTATTTATAGCACCAATGCTTCCCACACTCTCAGCACAGGGCCATGAAACTCAATATTGTATTTTATTCCTCTGAATTAATTCTCTATACCACAGCACTGAACTATTTTACAATATATGGGATGAAGCATTTTAATTACAAGCTACATGTCGTGATACAAATCCTAATAATGAAAAATTATCTGGAGATCTTCTGGCTACTCCAAAGCAACAATCATTACACTAACAAGAAGACAGCAATTAGCATGATCCAGTTATAAAGATTCATTAAAAACAGTCAAATTACCTATTTTAACCAACTCTCCTGGGCATGAACATAACGTGACTTTAAGTTTCCTATCCATTTTACCCAGTGTGTGCTCAGATTAACTGTTACAGGCCCAACTGCATACAACTCTATCTTCACAAGTACTTGCTAGACAAGGCTGCAGAACAACACTCCCGCCTCAACTTACATTTTTAACAACAGAAACGAAAAAGAAATCCCTTCACTAGAACACTTGGAAGAAAAAAAAAAAAAAAAAAAAGATAAAGATATTTTTACCTCTGCGTTCTCCTCCTCTTTTACTCTTCGTGACTGGAAAACAAATGCAGTGAGATATGAGCTACGCAGCTTTATACATCAAAGATCTAGAAATACGAACAATTAACATCAAGACAGGGTATCTTGCAGAGTGTAAATGTCTTGGCACAAACAAAAGTTACCTTTTCCTGAGAAACAGCAGCTTTGCCTTCCTCGCTCTTCTCATCCATTTCGTCATCACTCCATTCCCAGTCCCCATCTTCTGTTTTATGTAGGTGACCACTGGAACCTGGTACTCGTCTGACCTACGAAAATATTGTGTTCAACATTACACAGACATGTTTAGCCTTTATTGGTGTTATGGTTAATCAGCAATTCTTTGTTATTTTTGTTCTGTATGCTTTCATTAGTTTACTGGAGGAATCACTAGCATACTGGAATAATACCTGACTTCAGGGGTCATAATTGAGCCAATGGGAACAGCTAAGCTATAAAAAATTCATATGGGGAAACGGGGTTTGAATATATTTTACAACTGCTTAGGAACAAGCTCGAATAGATGACAACTGCTTACTATGAACTAACCCTTGAAATGAAAGGAGGCTATTCGAGGAAGCAGAAGTTACACAAGGTTGTTCTTGGGACACAAGTCTTAAGAATTTAGTTGTTCTGCTAAAAAGCTTTAAAATGTGTAAAGGTGTTCTGGATAGTTTAAGAGTAAAATTATCCTTATTAAAAAACAAACAAAAAAAGCAGCTGTATGCAGACTGAGAAGGTAGGCAGGCATGCACCACACCAAACTAATTGGGCAAACTCCTATAGATCAAACAGTCTAACAAGGCTTAATAGGAGTATGCAGCAGCTAAATCTGAAAATCAAATACTCTTCTGATGCCATTTTGTTTTTCTCAGAGCCTGACAACACACTTGTTTTCCCTAGATCATGTTCAGCCTATTTGAGCAAAACAGAAGAACATTAAAAAGTCCCACACCTTGGTATGCCATTATGAGACCCATGAGATGGCTGAAAGCACAGCACAAGAAGCAACGTCCCATTAGTGTTTAGATTAGAACTAGTTTCTCCAATTGTTTCACATTTCTGAACCAAGATACAGTTCCCACTGCACAACTTCAAACGCTCATCCAGGTAAGCTCTCCAGCACTCATCTGCTCCTCTCCCTTCCCTTTTGCACATGTTTCCAGAACCTAGGCACATTTCTGTACTTTTTTCAGTCCTTATGATATTCCTTCTTTACATTTCTTCCCTGCACAACTGAATAAGAGCGCATTACTCGGGTCGTCTGCACTTTGTACTCAGTCGAAACTGGGAAGAGGGGAAACCTATAAATGACACCATGGGAATATCCTAGTCCATCATTAGAGGAACAAATTCTGCACTTTTTTTGCCATTTCCCATGCCAGGCTCCTAATGCACCAGCTGAGCAGCTCTAGCTGCCTCAAAAAGCTCATGTGTGTTTGGGAGGGAGGACCAAGCAAAAGTCAACAGAAGCAGCAGCATAGCAATTTCTTACTCAGCTGCAATCAGCCCAGGCACAATCAGTGGGCTCTTACTGTCTACATCATCAGGGATTAGGACAGATACAAGGTACTCTGGCAGATGACTTGCCTGGTGCTTGTGGATATAATTTATTATCCTTCAAGGAACAGTCCTGACACAGACTTTTGTTTAACAGCATAAGCATTTTCCCAACAGTTACGCACAGACCTATTAAAGGACATCAACCACAACCAAAAACATGCTTTTCAAACAGAACAGAATAGAATGGTTTACAGATACATTCACACACTACATCATGCACTAATCAAAATCTCTCTGCATCCATTTTCAGTTTTCTGAAAACTTATTCTAACTAGAATGATTTTAATGGGGCTTAATGATGCTGGCAGAGAGTTATGGGAGAAAGCTTTACTGATGAAGATGGAGTGCGTTTCAAGTTTTTAAATAGATTGCCTTTTAATAAGCAATAAAAAAAAAAACAGTTTAAGGAAAAGAAAATAAGTTACTGCAAAATAAAATACTGTGTTAAATTAAATGATTTTCTTGAAAGGTGTATGAAGGCAGAAAAACAAAACTTTAGACTTTTACTCTGCTTCAATCAGACTGATTACCACCAGCACATATATTCACAGGAAAGAAATCATAATTTAAGAAAAGTACCCAACCTATTCAGCCTTCAAAAATGTGAAGTTGTTGCCTACGACATTTTTTTTTTTGTTGGTGGGTCTGCTTAACATTTGCATTACATAGCAAATTAATTTGCACAATTTTTGATTAGCAGTGGCTTTGCCCAGGCTCAGTTCTGGTTAAAGCCACAAAGACTCAGTCACACAGGGAGGGCATATACCCTGGGTGCAGGACAGAGGAAGAGCTGTGCACCACAGCTGCAAATAAATTAATCGTCTTTTTATTCATTGTAAACCTGTATAACATCACATATAGGATGGAAATAAAATAGCTTAAATTTCTGTTGTAATAAAAACTAGTAACAGACTTGATGCTAGTACAGTGTTGCTTCTCTTCAAATTTTTCTAGTGTCTCTTCCAGAGCACATTCATTAAAATGCATACTGGTAGTAACACACATGAAGTATTTCAGGACATTTTACCATATTCAGCTTACATTAATAAAAAGCTCATATTACTAAAAATTAATAAAAATACACCAGAAGAAGTAAAGGAATAAAACCTACATTGTACAGCTAAAGCGTTTTAGGCTTTGGAATTAGAACAGCCAGAGAACCGGTTTAAAGGGCTAAGATAAGGCAACTGAGACAATCTACTAGTTTGCTACCGTGGAAAGAGACAACCCTGAGATGTTCAGCAGGACTGCACCATGACCTAGCTGGTAGTACAGTGAGCAGATTCAACCCACCAGCCTGGGAGAAAAATTAGTCTTTCTTTTCTGAACAAGTTTTTTTTGCCAGATTCTTGAGTTAAATCTGCCCATCTTGAGGTCAAATAGCAAAGACTGTAAGCAAAGAGGCAGAAACAAAAAGGGCAGTGAAAGGGAAGATGGATCATCTTGTCTTGGCAGCAGCAATCCCTAAAGATCCTCAAAATCACGTACTCCCAAGATGCCAACCAGCCTCATGACTGGAGTGCACAATCTGCTACACCAAGTCTCCTCAAGCTTTCATTTGTGCCCCTATAGCTGTGCAGACACGGAACACAGTTAGCTAGCAGCCAAACCAGCTTTTTCGTTTAGCTGATCATGAGCTTGCACAAATGGAGGAGCTGGAACATCATTTTCAGTAGCAGCCCCAATCATCCATAGTAAGAAAGCATTGTAAATTCCCAAAAGGTGATACAGATAAATATGAACAGGGAGCAAATAAACCCAGACACAGCATACATTTTTCTCCATTCCCTTTTGTGGGCATGCTAGTTTAAGTTCTTTAACTGTCACACAATCTTTTGCCATTCTTTCTTGTTTATTCAGCTTTCAGTATTAGGCTCAGAATTTTTTCTTCCATTCCTACATGCAAACATTATAAACATGTTGCTGGATTTTCAGTATAAAAAGCCTTTTCCTAAGCATCCTTGCAACTTTTTCGTCATGACTTAATTTATGCAATCAATACTACACATCAGTACACATTTTCCTAGAGATAAAGAAGAAAAGAGTCAAACTACCTGCTTCAAGTATCTTTTTTTACATGCTACATTATCATACAAATACCTCTTTTCTTCATGAAAAAAGCATGAATAGCACAATGCTGTCATTTTATGTTCTGAAACAGGAACAGTAGCATAGAAACACATTTTACAGCGTGAATATCATTGGTATCAAATATTTAACTAAAAAAAATGATATTACCTGAGGAAAAAATAATTTGGTATTTTCTCATATCAACATATAATTTCTATTTTCAGAAGGATAAGCATTTAAGCATTGTAATGACAACTGCAAAGTTTGGACACCACAGTAGCACCACATGAGATATGAATCAGCTGTAGGGATCAGCACCAGTTGCAACGTTCATAACGTGTATTAGACTATGATCATCTGTAAGAGTTTAAGAACAGTCATAATCAATCCAACCAATAGGCTCCAGCATTGACCGTTTCTATCTTTGCTTAGAAAAGAAAAAGCAAGCGTGAAGGCAACCCTTCAGCACTTTATGTATTCCCCCAGTTTCTAGTAATCCTCTTTTCATACTAAGTTTGCTTTATCAAGACAAAGACAATTTAAATAACATCAAAAGCCTTAAGACCTTTTGATAACCACAAGATAAAATTAAAGCAATTTTATCCTTTAAAGAAACACATTCTTCTTAAATACTTGCCTTTGGCCACCAAACACCTGTCTTTTGTGCTACCCCAAGTCCCAGTTTGCTAGGACACAATCTATCTTCTGCTCTAACCCGTTTTTCCCCCATCTCACAAAACATCACAGAATTAAAACCAAACACATTTTTATAAATTGCAAGTCTCTACAATACAATCTTCAGAAGACTTTCACTTAATCACAAACGAGTCTTTCCGACCTTCTGGATTACTCTTGAAGCGTTTGTCACAGAGTGAGATAAAGCTCTATATCCCTTTTGTCCTTACAGGCCTAAACAACCTTCAACTCAGGAAAAACCTTTTCCAGCAAGCACAAGAAGGGCTGTTGTAACAGGCCTGTGAGGAGAGGAAAGGAAAAAAAAAAAAGGAATAAAGATATGCAATCACTGAGTGGTACCGGAGCCAGAATTGTTCTGTTAGAAATGCATCTTCAGAGTGAAAACAAAGACAGTGTTTCTCTAGATGACACTGTTGCATACTTTACTGTTTCGTTTCCTTTCAGTTTACAAGGCGTGCAATACACAGAATTATTTTGCTGAAAAATAGTTATATCCATACACCTACTGAACTGCAGCCTGTTAAGCACTCGCATTGCTCAATGCAACAGGAATCTATGCCTCGGGTGTCAGGCATTTGTAGCAAAAAACATTATGGTATGCCCACCAGGGGAGAGGGAGAAAACGATTATCCCATTTTCTCCCATCAAACCATAGTCCCCTATGGCAAAGCTTACAAATTCTTTCCTTTGGTGGTGGGCAGCTTAAGCTACTCTTTGAAATGCCGCAGCTTGGAGAAATTAACAAAAACGCTGCAACGGGCCAACACAAAAATCACTACATAAAAATGATTAAGACAGTTCATGGGCACATAACACTCAGCTGTTATCTAAAAAATAAATTAGACAGTTACTGATGGATAAAGTTATACAAAGCTGTGTTCACCACTGCACAAAGTATTCATCTGTGCTTTGCCAATAATCTCAGCCCCACTGGTCACTGCAGGAACCTGTAGAAAAGCTGACAGAAACACCAGCAGATCTGAAGAGATCACACAAACAGACATCAAAACCACGATCAAGATATTTTCAAACAGCAAAGATACTCCTACCCAAATTCACAGAGACAATACAACATGATGAATGCCTCCAAGGGCAACTCAAGACCCAGCATCTCTGTTCCACAAGTGTTTTTCGAAATACATGTTGAAAATACACTTCACAAATACGGGCATTAAGAGTTTTTCTACCCTCAAAATAAAGTGCTAAAGGAAACTAGTGTGAATGAACAGTGTCAAGGTTATGCAAAACAAACCATTCATCCAACTTCTTGTATTAACCCTGGGAGAGAAAAGAATTATCCAAAGACAAGAAGAAAGGAAGTTCAAACTATGCTGATCTTGAAGACTTGAAGGCATAACTTAGGAACGAGTAATGCATAGCCCTCAAAGAATGCCATACAGTGAACAAGAAACTTCGTGCCCTGTTTATGATACTTTACTCTTGAGAGAACCGTCAAGATTTTACAGTCAAGTATAGCATTTCCTTCATATGAACTGCCCTTCAAAGAATGCACTACATTCTTCCTGATTCATGCTATCTTGAACTCCTGTTGTTTATGGACAGTTAGTTAAAGTGTCTCCTTTCTATGTCCCCCTTTTCTTTCTATGGGAGGATTTTTAGGACTGTAAACATTTGGCGACTACATCCATGGTTTCCATCACAACACCACATAGATTGCAAATTCATGATTCAACCTGCTGGAGGGAAGACATCTCTGAAAACCTTTATATGCAGCCTAAAATTTTCAGTGAACTTCAGTCCAACTTCCTGATCTCTCTTTTGCCAGTGTTGAAATTGGCAAGAAAGTCCAGCAACATAAGAACAGATGCTCATCCTCAAATGACATTAGCAATTGGGTCTATAGGTAGCTTTAATTCCATACTCTCATTCACTTTGTTTCAGGTTGATTTGTTCCAAACAAATTATAAATGCCCTTCCATTATTTTTCTTACAAGCCTGTGTAAGAAGGGTTGTCTTGAGCAGTACTAGCCTAGGACAAAAATTAATTTCTGAAGTGCTGGATGAACAGGGAAGAAAAGGCAAATGGAAGGTGAGAAGAACAACAGTCTCAACATTGTTCCTAGCAAGAATATACAACAGGGGTTGTATCTGGAATATTGTAAATATTTGGAATTTCAATACTGGTTGCCATTCGAGATACTACTATAAGACTGATATAAAAGGCAGGATGATTGCGTATCACCCCAATTATTACAGCATTACAGCAGTTGAAAATACTCTACATATTTCTCCTGATACCATGCCACAGGCCTCCCATTTTACAGAAGGAAATAAAGAACTGGACAAATGAAGTGATTCATCCAAGGCCACCAGGCAAATCCAAGACAGAGCATGGAAGGGAAACAAACTTCTTGTATCTCTACAAAAATAAGGAGGAAGTTCTTTTACATTGTATGCAGTAGCTATATAAATGCAATTTCTCCAATAGCTTTAGTCAAAATACATCGCATCGATAGTTCTTTATGCTAGGATTATATCTCTCTCAGTAAATATTTCAGAAGGAAAGGGAAACAAGTTAAAACACGCTCAATTCTAATTTGGGTTTTATGGCTTTAAAAACCTAAATGCTCCTTCCAAAATAGGACCTAAACTGAATCATAACTTTAGCTAATAAAGAAAACAATGAAAGCCTTCAGCCTTACAAAGACAAATTAGCACATAACAGAAAACATATTTCACATAAATCAGAAGAGCACACAGGGAATAAAAAATGATTTTGAATGACTGGCATTTAAACTGCATCCAACACAAAAGCAGCTCAGAACATTGTAATCTACAACCAAAAGCAGTTTGTAGGAGGAAAAACTTAACAAGTCACTGACAACATTACCACAGCTGTGGGAGAAAGACATTATGAACATCAGCTGCAACAGAGAATGCTTGGGCAATTTAGTGAATGAAAACAACATGACTATCACAAAAATATTAAGCATCATATTATTATTATTATTATTGTTGTATATGTTGTTGCTGGTTAAAGCTTATTCCAGTATACACTAGAGTCAAAGATTTAAGAATAAATTAAGCTACTGACAGAACTATTGGTCCTCACCCTTTTAAAGGATACAGCTAAGTTAACATTTTCAGCCACCAAATTTCAACTTTCCAGGAGAATGTCTGCTTAACCAGCTGAACAGGGCAACTGTAAATCCCGTCCACTGAAGGTCAGCCCAAGCCAGCCTGACAGAAAGAGAACTCCAGCACGAGAATGCACAAGCTGCCTGTGCTTCCCAAAGCCTGATGAAAAGCAGGCTACAGCATAAGGAAGCAAAACATAAATTGTTGTCTTCTAGGCACTGATGTGCTTGCTATACGTAGATGTTAGAGACTGGGGAAAGAAGAATCTATTATTCATCACTGATTCTTTTGCTTCTGCAATCTCTTTACAAGTTTATTTTTGTAGGGTGACAGGGAAGGGAATGAACATTTTCTGAATATTAAGATCTTTCTACTTCCTTATTCACAACTACTCAAAACAGCAAAGAACTGGGCCCACTTACAGATTTAGTATTTTATTTCACTGGCTAATTTTACCAAAAAAAAAGCATTAAAAGAACACACTGCATGATACCAGTGCATACACACCTAAAACATAACTGCAATTCATACAGGGTACAGCACACGATCTAGAGCACATTAAAAAACCATTCTTTCAGCAAGAATGACATTACACATCTATTGCTTCCTCATTCTACAGGAAGATGATTGAACTAGTAATCTTGATTTCTCCCCACCCTCCCATCTCAATTATTTAAGGTATTTCTATTAAAGTCTCCAGCAACTGAATATTTGGGATAGAGTCTTGGATTGATTTAAAACATTTTCAATTCTGCTCCTCGGTGACGTGAAAGTATAGTAAATACGATGCATTTGTGTGAGCAAAAATGATGGCATTAATGAGCATTAAACATTTCAGTAACATGGAAGGTGCCTCGCTGCCCTCCATATATAGAAAAATTAAAGCCCAAATGTAATTTGTTCCTCAATTCCTGGAAAGGGGTAAGTGTGTAGACCCCACCCATTTGAACCACATCTGCAAAAGTCTTTGTGGAACCCTGACACTGCTACCTATTTATTTCTAACTATAGAACAGTCAGTGCTGTTCTTCATTTTTAGCACTTGCATATCTACAGAAGGCAATCTGTATCTTTTATCCTTTTTAAAAAGAAACCAAAAAGAAACCACACATCCTTCTGGAAATACTGCAGTCCAACAAATCACCAATGAATCAACTAGCTTAGCTTTTTCTGAAGATAAAATTGTGTTTTATTTTACCACTGATGCCCTTCAGCTACATCTGCTAGTACAGTATTCAAGATATGCACAATCCCACATGCCCCAGAGAGCAGGAATGACAAGGTGGTTATTTAAACACCTTGCCTGTTTTTATTTTCTAGTCTGTCCTACTAAGAGTCCAGATTTGACTTTCAGGCAGAAAAGAGAAAGACCACAACAGATGCTGTCTATCTTCACCTTTCCCCAAGACTGTGGTAACGGACAGGACTCCCATTACACAGATGCCAGACGTTCTTATAGAACAGATATGCTGAATTGCTCTTTGAAGTGTCAGTATTACCTGGTAATTCATAAGGTGAAGTTTTTTGCATGCACACACCCCCCCTGTTGTTTTTGTTTGGTTGGTTTGGTTTTTTATCAGAAGTCCCAAGAGCTTCACGTCTCATACAACTTCATGGGAAGTATTTACAATGCCAGTTCCCATGACAGTCCTTTTATAGGAAGAACAATGATGAGAAATAGGACACTACTGAACACAGTTTTGATTTTAGCACAGTATTTTGCTCTGTGTATTTTTCTCTCAAAAAACCCCAACCCACACCAGCTCCTTCTGTACACATCTTAAGCCTCTAGAGCAATTTTTACCTTTAGCCCTCTTGCAAACCTTTCCTGAATGGCTCCTAAGATACAAAAACAAATTTCAATCCCGAAACTGATGCATTTATTTGCATTCCAATGCAATGAAGGAAATCAACCTATCATCACATTTATCCAATCATGGCACAAGCGCTTTGCTTAAAACAGTTATACATTTAATCACAGATTAGCACTTGAAGCAAAAGGCAGGTCACAGAGAAGTCACTTGCTACAACATATTTTCAGGAAAAGAACATTTTTTTTTTTTTTTTTTTTTTTTTTTTTTTTTTTTTTTTTTTTTTTTTTTTTTTTTTTTTTTTTTTTTTTTGCATAAGAACACCTACCCTGTAATCACATTTGTGCAAAAATAAAAAATATAATAATAAAAAAAACCTCTGAGGTCCATGACAGAGCACAAATGCCCACGTGCACACACCATCCTTTATTCAAGAGTTGAGGCACTCCCCCAAGAGTCCCCATCCAACCTAGTCTCACAGGTCATGTGAACATCCTAATCCCTTCACTGTTGGCTTAAACTCCCCCGAGTTCTCCATTACAATGTGAAGTCTCATTTTTATTCCAAGGCAAGCCACAAAAATTCTGCAAACTGGAATGTGCTGTATGCAACTGGGAACCTTATTTTTTCTCAGCACTATAATTATTAATGGGATGTACTACCACCTTTCTAAAATAACACCCTGGCATTTCTACTTTGTAGGGCTCAAAAGGTGTTAAGACATCACAGTAATTCGGTATTAGGATCTCCTCCTCTTAAGCCACTCTGTATACTGCAAATAAAATGGAAAAAAAAAAACAAATCACAAAACCTTCCTCTTAGTCTTTCTTTGTTTTTCTCTTAGAAAGGAAGTAAGGCCTAAGACACTGCTTTGACCGCAAGAATTTAATCTGGCAAAGAGACTAGTTCTGGGATAACTGCAACTGGCCTTTCAGGACCAGACGCTAATCTTAAACTTTCATCTCAGTATAAAAATTGAGAAGTGTATCCATCACTAAGGACAATATAAGCCCCTTCCCTTTGCAAGAACTGTATAGGTTTGTTGCATTACACCTGTCATGGTATGAAGAGATCCAAGTCCTCAATTTCACTGCGCACAACCACATGCCACAGAAAATTCCTGGTTGGGGGTAAAAAACCATGTATGCAGAAAAGGATAGTTAAGGTTGGTCCTGTACCCTGAAAATTTGCAAAAGTTACCATTCATATTCCACATCAAATTAACTGTTATTGCTTCTCTACACTGTACAACCATGCTTAGGTTTTGTCCAAATTGCAGACTGAAAGGACACAGATGATCTAAAGCTTTGCAGTTCCTGAAAAACGTCTTTATACATTTCTGGTATGTATATTTCCTACATGAAACAGAACTTTTTGACTGAAAAACATAGGGAAGCTCCCAGGAAGCAAACACATTATTTGACGTATACACCTCCCATGGCCTAAAGTCCCAGTCTGAAGGGTCTGCATTTGAGTATTCCAAAGTGATCTTACTGTGGGAGGACATGAGGTGTCATTAGCACTTCAGGTGGTATGTCCCAAGTCAGTAAAAGCAAGAGCAGAGAATACTCTTGCATATATATCTGTTGTCTCACTAGAAAGACATAGGAACATCAAATCTTTATGTTCCAAGCCAATTTCAACTGAATTCCTCAATTCCAAGTCAAATGCAAACAGTGTCTGCAAAACATGGCAACACTGAGAGAAAATGTTATTCCATTTAAAATTTGCATTAGAATAATGCAAAAATATTTCATTTACTTTGGTGACAAGCTTTTCATAAATCATGTTCTTGAAGACCATCCTTTTTTTAAAGGATAACACAAATCAATTAAGAATAGAAATTTGTTTTAAAAGAAAAAACAAACCCAGAAGACCATTTGCTTAAATTATTTATAATGCTAGTTTCTTTTTATATCCAAACACAAACAGTATCATGCTCACATGATGATTAAGTGTGACACCCAAGGGCAGGGCCATCACTTTAGAAGACTGCCATGAAATCTTGCCTATGCTCACAGTTTAGAAGTGGAATACAGTGGAGCGATCAGTAAAAGGAAAACAAAGCCATTAAAAGCAGAAGCGAGAAGGGAGGAGGGAGTACATTCCTACATCTCTAGAGGAAATACTGAAAAATGGGTACAGATGCTCAGCATACCAACACCCCCACCCTGGGGGATTCCTTGTCCAAAGCCCTCCTCCTTTCACTCTTACTGAAGCTTCTCGTGCTGGGATAATGTTGCTCAGATAGCAAAATGCAGTGGCTCAAACTAGAGACACCGTTTTGTCACTTAAACATCTTGTTTACAAGTGCAGGTAACTCCCTGCACTCCTAATTCTGCTTTCCAAAACCATGAGGTTTTACATAAGCACTGCAACATACTTATTATCTCAGCTCTAAAATCTGAACCTGATTTTGTTTTGAAAAATTGCAGTGTTTTGCAGAAATCTCAATAACATGGCGAATGTGTAAGTTTAGTAATTAACTATGATTTTTGTTTTTCAGACATTATTTCTCCATTTATTAGTTCCACTACATAAATTTCATTACTGAATGTTATTAACTGCAACTAATTCTTTAATTCACATTTTAACAATCGTCCTTTCAGGCATGAATGTGTACTCGTGCTGAGGAGGATGTTTTCAATTAATCATGCAGAGGAGTTGCATTGTTTCTCAAAAGTAACACTTCACCTCAAAACCAAGGAATCCCAAATGGGCTATCAGGCATGACCTGATGGCTAATTCATACATGCAGAGAGAGGCTCTTTTATAACTTCTTTCTTTTCTGTGTCTGGCCTCCTTCTCCCACTCCTATCCAAATTAAGGTGCTACACTGAAAACGGTAGGAATCAAAGGAAGCTAATGAAAAATACAGCAAATTGGCAAAGTGACTTGATACTCTGAAAGGTGAAGACGACAGAGATCCAGATCTTTAGAGCTTCTGGTTGTCTTTCCTGGCTGCACAGATGAATGGGCACCACAACGGTGAATCACTACTAAAAGGTTACCTCTGTTAGAGGGATCACCGGATCCTTCTTTTATAATCAGCATTTTCCAGTTCCACCATCCTTTTCTATCATCCAGGCTGTTTCTTTGCTTAAAATGACCAGAGGGAAAAGGAAAGAAGACAAATACAGCCTCATGTAGAGCTTTCATTACTCAGTAGTAGAACACTTCCTATAAGGTGGGTTTTGCTGTCAGCAACATGGTCGCATTAAAGAATACTTAGAAGAGTAGTCTACTACTGTAGAATTCAAAGAAGAATTTACTATGATTTTCACTTGCTTTCAGGCTCAAAGGACTGAAAATACCACTTCAAGGTGAAATTCCGATTTCCACCCCTTTTCTATTTTCAACAAGGTTTCCATTTATGCACATAAGAGAAATTACTGTAATATACATTCTGAATTTCACACAGATTTTAAAGACACCTAAGCTTATTCAAGACATTAAAAAAAAAAATCAAAATGAAAATTTGAGTGTAGTTCTCCGAAAAGTTACAAACGAACATGAAAGTAACAAACATAAATCTGCCTTTTTTATAAAAATCAAATTTTGTAGAACCCCAGTGTTTATATTTTAGTTAAATATCAAGAAGCAGCATGCAGTCAACCAGGCTACAGCACTGAAAATCACAGACCTAGAGCTGCTCCTGAGCGATGCTGTCCCAGCCTGTGTGACTTTCCAGCGCAGGCAGGAGGGGACCCCAGCGGCCGCCCCGCGCGCGAGATGCGGCTGCCCTCTGCTGCCCGCGACTCCCACCCGGCACTAGGTCCCCTTTCACTTCATTTCTTCACCTGCAGATGCACACTTCACGTAATCTCGTGGAGCAGCTTTTCAGTGCTAAACAGAAAATGAATTCTGCATACAAACTATTACTATTCCAGTCCATCTTTCTGCTCTGCTAGCCTTAAACTACCTGTTCTGATTAAAATCTTCAAGTTTTCAGCTTCGGCCATAATTTTAAGCTTCTTGAGCCAAGGGCACTTTCAGCTAAATTAACTCCCCTTTAAGACCACTGGGTAGCACAATCTCAAGGTTGTTCTCCTTCACCTGCACTTCCCTTGCAGTTCTCCCCAGGAATATCAAGAATATCACCACTATCGACACAGAGCAGGGAGGAAGGGCAGGCCCAAGCGCCAAAACAAACGGCACACAGTATTTTTGTGTTGTACTTCTAAAAGCTTTACAATGTCTAACCAGGAAAACATATTTACTTTTCAAGAGTGCTGAGTCTGGAGTCCTTTTTCTTTTTTTAACACCCTTCAATTTATTTTTTTTAGAACTAAGAAGGCTAAAGATTTAACTTCTCCACACAAAAGCAAAAATTCTCACAGATCTACTCCATTAGTCTTTCAGGAAATGGTAACAGATGGCCACACTGCTGCTGAGCCACCTACAGAATCCTCTTTGTAATTCATCTCCCCACATGACCTTCCTGACAAACTTCCCAAAAATGTACAAGATCCCAAGTAACGCACACTTCCACATCCTCCTAGAACTCGTCATTACTTTCATGAACGAGGACAGGCAGAAAGGCTTCTTCTACCACCTTGCTCAATACAGCACAGTGGGAAACCTTGTGACACTAAGGTGACCCTAGCAAGCCAGCTGTGGCTGCCTGCATTGACAAAACACTGATTTGGCCTATAGACGGCGATCAGATTTAACAACAACTAATTCAATTGAGTTACTTTCTACTTAGGACACCATTTCAAATCCAAGAGAAGCAATCTGGTTTTGGACGTCAGGCAAATGAAGTGTTTGAGGCTTCATTTCTCAGAAAGCAAACTGTGCAGGAAGGTCCTGGTTGCACCTTTCTCAGCAAGACAGAAAACTCAATCATTAAAAAACAGGAAAATAAAATGGGATTATCTTCTGGTTAGTTACAAGACTTACTTCCTGGTCAAAAGAATCTACCACCAGCATCATGTATGCCTGAACCTCCATTATCCTGTCTTGAATATTTAACCAAGGCTCCTTCAACAGCACCTTTAAGAATCCACTATACTTTGCATTTCACAGTAATGAAACCCTCCTTCAGTACCAAAAGTCTCAACAGCTAGATAAATGTCAAACATTTAAAGCTATCTGTCTAATCAGAAAAGTTGTCTCACTGTACATCAACCTCATGTTAGTCCACATTCTAGACATTTTTGAACAAGTCAACAGGTCAACAACACATTAACTAATGAGCAGATTAATGATATTACATAAGAGAGAGTGAATCATTCAACACATGAATAAATTCTGAATTTGGACCGTGACATCCATGAACTGGATAACACTATCCAGTACAGAAAAGCGTTCATTTTTAATGATTAAGATGAATTATGTGCAAGGTTTAAATCCTGATAAAGCAAGTAATACAAGTTATTGCAGAGATGCTTATGCCCATCTGAATTACAAAAGATATTCAACTGAGTCAACAATTCCACAGTTTGTTTTAAAGCTCATCTATTCTGTACTTAGATTAGCCCCACTTGAAAAGGCACAAAATCCCACCTCACAAACTTTATACAGATGATAAAAATACTGTATGCAAGAAAGGATGGACAAACCCATATACTGTATGAAGTTCCTTCTATTTTACAGCACAACTATGTTTAAGCATACCTGGCAGAAATACTGATAGCAGTCTTTTTCCTTTATCTGAAATGTTAAATGCAGTTGCATCAGCTTTGTTTTATCTGCCCCTAAAAACACCTTTCACTTCTACTACCCGCTAACACAGGCACTACTTCCTGATTACGTAAACTTTCTGTCAAATTTATATTTTATGGCAAAAATATTTTCATTACTTTTTACTTGCAACAGCTTCTTGAAAATAAACAAAAAACCCAACATGGTCTGAGTGCCATTTTCTCCTCTATTTTTTCTAGTAATATTCAACAATATAAAACCAGTTGCACTATTTTTGTCATTTGTAGCAGTGTTCTGGAAAAACTGAACAATTAATCCTCTGCGATGGAGGGATCTCCCACACACAAAGTCTTGCCAAATACATACTTACAGTTCAGCTGCTGTTTTCCAGAAAAAGTGTTCCAGTATAGCACCTGTCCCTTCTCCTTATACATCAGAATTAATTAAATATTTTTTAAAGTGTAAAGAATCATAGCAATGAATATACATTTTTGCTAATAAACTGAGCTCAAACTAACATTGCTCCCTGCTTTTCGATAGGTCTAGAGTCCAACTGTACTAACACCCATCATTAGTGAGATGTATCGATCAGATTAAATCCACTACTGAAAGAAGGAAATGTGGCATATGTGTGTCTTGCTGAGGTGCAATCATGCTGTTAGAGCTGTCCAAGAAATATAGGATCTAATGACATTTTCCTCGTTAAATGCAGAGCAATGTTAATTTCTTCTATAGGGTAACATGATCGTTTCCCTGAATTAGCTGTGCTGCATAGCTAGAATTCCAGCCTATCAGTAAGGGTACATCTACTGGATTTTTAATAAAAACTACTATCATTCACACTAATCACCTCTTTATGCTGTCATAGAGTTTTCGGAGGAACTTACAACTTTGAGCTCTAAAGAGCTTCTGTTAGCAGTGCAGAGCAATACCACCATTCCAAAAATAGAATTCAAGCCCAATTATTACTCAGATTTTATTTTTTTTTTACTAGCAGCACTTCAGACAGCAGTAAAACGAAATGCAGATACATGTTTTTCCCTGTTCACTTTGTAAAAGTGGCAGTCGTGCAGAAGAATCTCAAAATTAAAGAAACGGGATTATAAACCACAAAATTGACCCAGGGCCTTTGGGCATACAGAGTACTTAACAGTTATAATTAATTTTTTAGTGTGACGAGATTTCAAAACTGACTGTGAAACTGGAAGCCGTTTCCAATTTCCTCTATTCCAGTACAGCAATTCTCATCACAATGAAATGACTTAGCATTCTGTTCAAAACGAAAACTACTGCAATACGTGTTAATAAGTAGTGTATCTAAACTCTTGCTAAGCTGTTGTATAACAGGGGTGTAGGCAGCCCTGATCCAAGCAGGACAGGACAGGCTACTCTGCCATCACACCACCTCACAAGGCAGAGGCTGCAATCAGGGCTCCACAGTTCTACCAAATGACAAACGTGCAGTCTCAGGGCATGTTCCTGCTCACCAGAACACACTTAAGCTGGGACTATTCACCGCAGCCTTTTTTCCAGTTTGTCTTGACACCAGCAATGCTCTCGTAAGTGAATAGTCACATTAATGAAACCTAGAATTGCCAGAAAGAAATTGCATGGTGTAACACTCGTTTTTGTGGATCAGTACCAGCGTATATTTAAGAAAGTTCTGCACAGGAAGGGGCAAGACATGTTCTTCCTGGTCCAGTCAATTCCAGAAGTGCTTCAGTTTTAACCTTAATTACTAGGAAGAAGGGCATAATTTCAAAATTAGTAGAATTAAAAACAAGTAAAGAAACACCTGGACAGGGGGAATATGTGCACAAAGATGTAGTTTACAACTCTGATGTTAACCTGTATTTTGAAACAATGTAGGTGGTGTTTAATCATCAGATTGGGTTTTAAAACAGACACATCTTTACAGCATCGAATGTTTTCCTCACACATACAAGAGCATGTGTACCTGCTTTCAGGATTTCACAAACAGCCCTGAACTCATATTTAGTCAAAACAGTTACCAAGTATAAGCTGTAAAGGCAGAAGCAAAACATGAGAACGCTATGTCAAGAGAAAAGAATTTAAACTAAACTAAGGCTGGAGTTCTGGGCAACAACACAAAGTAATTATATATGTGATAAATGCAAGAAAAATTAAATTACTGCAGGGCAGATCTGACATCTGTGCTAGCAGTGGTGCTACAGATCATTAGTTACAGGCATTTCACACCAAATGCTACAGAAGATAATTTAAGCAGTGAGGAAACCAGCTCCTTCCCATCTCTCGCCCTAGTGACATTCTCTTTTCCATTACAGGGGTTATTTCTTCCAAGCATGACCTCTTAAGACTTCTTACATATTAATGTTTGAGCAACCAAACTCTACTTACACAAGCTTTTTTAAAATAAAACCACACAATTTTAATATTAAAATACATTTATATTTTATGGTATCTTGAAACAGCAGCTACATGCAAAGTTGTAACAAGCTAATTACATTTTAAATCCCATATGAATTTTAATAGTGTCCTTTTTAAAATATAAACAATTTAGCATTTTGACTAGCTAAAATCTTGATATTTTTTTCCATCTATACTGTAATTTAAAAGATCTATTAATTTGTTCTAGCACTGTACAGCTTTGATTTCTTAAGAATCACTCCCCTTCCAAATAAGAAAGAACTGTCCAAAAAGTCATTCAGAAAACTATTTCTGGTGGTGCATGGGACACTACACTGCATTCAATTTGCAAATCCAGATGCAAAGTTATTTAAAGAACTAAGTACAGGTACATATATGTATGAGTTAACATGCAGTCTCTAAAGTTGACCTAAGGACACAGCTGAAGACAAATCTCACAAGGCACATGCTGTATCAGAAACCTAGCCGGTACTAGAACATGCTTAACATGTATGGCCCAGGATTTAATATGAAAAATAAATGACTATGCCTTTTCACCTGGTTAGAGAATTTTTAACGTGGGCATTGCTGCCACCACATGGCAAAAGAGCTGAACTACTCCTACCCTTCCTCTGCACCAGCTCACGCTGCCTGCCGTTCCACAAGCGCTCTCATGCCAACTTTCTACTCCAACCTCTCACAAAGCTCCATCATTGCCACTGATCTCCCAAATTACTTCCACCTAAAAGAAGATTAGGAGGAACTTAAAGCATTAAGATCTTGCTGGCAGTCTCTTCCAAGCATAAGCCACCACCTGTAGGAACGTTTCAGTCTTGTAGAATTACGCCAAACAGATATTCACAAAAAAACCAGAAAATCTTACAAGTCGCCTGGTCAGTTCATTTACACAAGCAAACAAAGCACCAAAGGCACCACAGAAACACCAGCCTATGCCATAGCTGTAGGTTTAACTTCATCACCAGTGAGATAAGGCTCCGCTAGTCCGAATAACTCAGCTGCACTCTTGCAGAGTATGGACCCAACCTGCATACATTTGGGTGTCACATTTGAAAGAATCGGAAGAACCAGGCAGTCCTAACTAAATACCATTTATAGTATCTTCACTCCTTCTCTAGGTGATCAATGAAGATATGAGTTCTGCAGTTTACAAACCTACATGCTTACAGATTGCTTTTTATTTCCACAACCATTTCACCTGTAGCTTTCCACAAGGGAGCAGGGGAAAAAAAAAAAAAAAAAAAAAAAATCGCATCATATACGATGACAAATACCATGTATTATTTTGGCAAGGACAGAAAGGAAGTCAAAATGACCAGGGCCTCCTGGAGAATGCTACGATGCAGAAACCATTCATTCAATGCTCCATATCTTTGAAGGGCTGCATAAGAGAATGGGTCAGTCAGTCAGCTAAAATGTAAGGCAACTGAACAGTCCATGCTTCCTCTTGAGTACATACCAGTCAAGAAAAAGACGTGAATACACTCACCTTTTTTGCTCTTTGTGCTATATTAGGCGTTCTAGTGAGAAGTTTTTCAATCAGGTATTCTCTATTCTGTAAAACCAACATATGGTAAGTTAAAAATCAATACTAAGAAAGAAGAAATTTCATGTAGATTTTAAGGCAGAGCAAAATTTACTCATAGGGTTAAACGTTTTACCTTGGCTTTCTGGAAAAATTTGCATTTTAAAAGTTCTGCTGCTGTGGGCCTGAAAGATCAATAATAAATTAGAACAGAAAACAAAGACCCCTCTCAGTGAATACAGTACAAGACGTTAGTTAAATGGTACGTCTCTAATACTTTTGAATTAGTACTGTATGAATGGGGAATGAATGATAATAGCTACTGAATTAATTCACATCACTTACCACACATGAAAAAATTAAGCCTCCCTACGGCAAAATTACCCAAAAAAAAGAAAAAAAAAAAAATCAGTCTCTAAGTTGCCAATTTTCCCCCTTTTTCTTTCAACACAAATGCA
This sequence comes from Calidris pugnax, assembly GCF_001431845.1. NCBI lineage: Eukaryota > Metazoa > Chordata > Aves > Charadriiformes > Scolopacidae > Calidris > Calidris pugnax. The sequence goes on from NW_015090990.1 coordinate 7,026,383, forward strand.
TTTTACTCTTCAAACAAAAAAACAACTCAGGTATTATGTTCTTCCCCAAGTGACTCTAAGAATGCAACTGATCTTTGCTCCACAGCAATAAAAGAATAACTACATTTTCCAAACAGTAGCATCAATACCTGCTACCAGCATTCTTTTACTTCACTGATGTCTGTAGGTATTCAGAAGAAACTATACTGACACTATTAACATGATGCATAAACCAAAAAGAGTAATCAGGAGCATTTTCCAATTAAATGGACAAATAAAAATCAAAGCAACTGTTGTAAGGTCAAAACATAGACATTTCACTTTTACTTGCAGTTCTGTTCAAGCTTCTTTCTTCTCATCATCGTTGTTTATATTTTTGACATTTTCAACAGATAAATCACAATCTCACAGCTACCAAAGTGATTTCAACAGCAGGATGTGTCTTCATCCTTTTCATTAGCCCATACCACTATCGAAGGCTAATGTTGACACAGCTACGTGTCCACACAGCTAAGACCACCAGGCTTAGCACAATAAACCTTGGATGTGCAAAAAGGAAGGGGAAGGTTAAAAAAAAATTAAAAATTAAAAAAAAAATCCATTTCTGTGACAAAGTTATAAAGTTCTATCTCAAATTAACTCTTAAGACAAGTATCAGTGATCCAGTATCATCACATCTCATAACAGGGACATGCACAGTTATAAGCTAGATTCTTATTAATGTTTTATCCAAAATAGTGTTCTCCTTTCCTCTACCCCTAATTATGCCAGACAATTCTGACACACTGACCCAGACATGCTTTCTGGGCCTGTTTTCCACAGAGGCCGGGGCAGTGAATTGCGTCCGAGGACTGTAAGCAGCATCCTTGGCACTGGGAGAGAGAAACACACCCCCACACAGACCCCCAAAAGAAGAACATCATGGTCTGAGACAACAGTGCAATGCCAGTCCTAGAATGTGTCACAAAGAGCAGACATTTCTCCCGCAACTGACATGACAACTATGGAGGCATCTCTGCGCAAAATTAAATCCTATCTTGGGAGAAACACACACACAAAAAAAATAGCAATGACCCCACAATTTAGGGACATTCACTCCTTGGCTAGACTAACTGGCACACAAATCTCATCACCTATCTGCTGCTCTAATTGTTCAATGCAAGGCAATTCTGAGTATGAAAATATTGCACATGTTCAAATATCAGTGTAATGAATTAGTGTAATTAGCTTAAACACCAGTGTTTTAACACTGATGTCGTAACTACAGATCAGGTAACTCAGCATTCTGTATTCAAGGAGAGAAGGAATTTTAATACTTTATTTCTCATGTTTTCATACCAATTTAACGTTGCCCTGAAAATTGCTCGACACCGGAAACTAAAAGAAGCTTGATTATCCAGAACACGCGTCATTCTTAGCTGTAAGCAGCAAAACTGCAGTGCTAAACTTAAAGCATCAGGACTTGCTATCAATCACCAATTGAGAGGGGCTTTGGAATCTGAAAACATTACATAAATGATCCTTCAGTGAAAAAAATAATTTGAAGGATTTCAAGCATAAACATGTGGGACGTAAACTTTTTTCTTAATTATTAGTATTAGTAGAATTAGTATGGCTGCTGCCACCTTTACAACTTCACTCCCTACAAGAATATCCTCACTTAAGCAGTGTAACATCAGCTAAGACAAGTACACACCATGAAAGACCTACACAACACTGAGTCAGGATTGCTCTCTCAGAACAACTTTTTTTTACCAGAAATACCAGCTCTGAAACTCTTCCAAAAAGTGATATATTAAATACCCTTGGGAAATAATGTTAATTAGAATATGCTGCCTCCAACTCTTCAGCAAAAGAAACTACAAAAATGGGTCTGCATGAAAATGAATAAAGGATAAATAAATTAATCATTCTGGGAACTTGGGACCTCAGCAATATTTTTGGAATAAAACTTTGATATTTTCATCATCTTGGCTATCCCATTCACAAAACATAGCAAGAAAGAACAAATCACAAAGATATTATGACATACAATTGCCTATATAAATATGAGAAAAACTCTAAACAAGCTTGGAGCCCCTAATTTTAACGTAAAAAATAAATACCTCTTAATAAGTAATCTTCTCTGGAAATATCCAAGTTAAGGCAATACTAAGCTTATGGCACAAAATGAGAAAAATCAACATTAAATTATTTATCTATTTTAAAATTATTTTAAAGACCAAGAGAGTGATATGTTTGGTTACTAACAGTTCTGTGTGATCAATCTGAACAGTCTTGTTAGACTTACACACGATATCCAGATTCATATCTTTCCTCAGATAAGAAATTAAGATGTAGAGCAAGGACTTTTGTTTGATCAGAGTTTAATTCAACAGTATATTTAAGTATAAAGAAATTAGGTTAACAACCCAGAAGAAGAAAACTTAAGCGACAATTAAGAGGCAATTGCTTTTCCCCCAATGAAGATGACTGAAGGCTGCTATTTACAAAATTCAAATCATACACTTAAAGACAATGTTTAAACACTGGAACTTCAAGTAGTCTGTATATTTAAAAAACTAATTCCACTGTACATGTCAATAATGACCTACCTTTTGGAAGGATCTTTTTGAAGGCATAATGAAATTAGTTTTCTAAAGGATTTGCCATACTTTTTCATCATCTCCTTGTCTTCTACACCTGTCTCTAAAGTAGGAGGGTCATTTTGAAGCGTCAGCATTAACACCTACAGTAAAGCCAAAAAAGAGGTACTGTAAGCGAAATCAATTCAAAACACATAGAAATTAAAAGAGAATAAATATTCCACATAATACATATACTTTGAGTTGCTATTGAAAATGAAGCAGTGCTAACTATGTAGCAGCATTAATAACACAGCTAACAGCATTAAGTAATACAAAGTGATTGTTACTTTCATAGGAGGGTATTTGTGATAAGGTGCTGCTCCTGTTGCTAACTCAATGGCTGTTATCCCAAAACTCCACATATCAGCCTTGAAGTCATAACCTCGCACCTGGAATAGAAACCAGAAAGGAAAACAAGGTGGTGATGTCTCAAGTTCCAGAAATTAGAGACTAAATAAGTATTTTTTTTATTCTTTTATTATATTTAACATTAGGAATACCTGCTCCATTACTTCAGGGGCCATCCAGCATGGAGTACCAACAAATGTTTTCCTTACTTTGTTACGAGTAACATCACCTCCCGTTGCTAAAAATGCACTAACACCAAAATCTATGAGAGGGGGGAAAAGAGTTGAAATCTGTTAAACTACCAATAACAAAGCAGGTTTTACAGTTTAGAAATTAAGTCAGTTCATAAAACTCTACTTCTAGAACACCCCAATGCAGAGCTTACCTTTCTTTCATGACACACAGTTCCTGAAATGCTTACAGAATAGATGGTATAGTTTTAGCTGTGAGACCTGCACTACGAATCTCTCAAGTTTAGCCTCCTAGTACGTGTCTTCCTGAGTGTGGTTACAAAAGACTCCAGTATGTCTGTCACTTAAAGCTCTCAAATGTGCACTTTGAGCCAAGGTTTGAAAGGTTTGCACCTGCTGTTATTCAAAGATAAGGAGCTACTACTATATAGCTACTAAATCTGAATGCAACCTGAACAAGAGGGAATACTACATATAACTTAAATAGTTATGGAGATTTGACAAATCAAAGACAATCGGCAAAGTGATCAACAATATATATTTAACAGAAGACCATGGCATGAATAGTTTTTTCCCCAATTCCAAAATAGCAAAAAACCTTAGCGTTCTGTTAACCTGTCACCAGATCGGTGACAGCTGCTACAGGAGAGGTAGGGGATAAATGGAAGAAAGAAGAGCAGACGACCAATGCATGGAGAAATACTGTCATTTTGAACAGATTTTAAGGTTGGCAAAAAAAAAAATAAATTAAAAATTAGTAATTACATAAAGTGTAGTTTTATCATTACTTTCCACTAAACTGCCATTAAACATCACAGACTCAAATTCTGGACCTCTTCTACATCACTAAAACACACAGAAATTCAGTAGACAAGTAAGATGCAAGCTTCAAGCAATATTCTTTAATTTTCCCTGCAGCTTGCCTGACAAATAAAAAAACAAACAATTTTTCCCCCCAAATCTGTAAGTTATAGAATAGACAGGTTTTGTTTGTATTCTGAAAAGCATGAACAGCCTCAGAAACACCTGCTTCTGTTTTTAGTGCCCTAGAAATCAATGCTTGTATTAGTGACAGTTTTGTGAACAGGAACATATAAGGAAAAGCTGAATAGGCAGAAATAAATAAATAAATGCATAAATAAAGGAGAGCTATGGAAAAAAATTATGTTCTTTCAGTACCAAAGATAAATAGCTTGTATTGGACAATGATTCACAGGTCCTTTCAGGAACTGAGATATATAGCTAAAATCCTGACTTAACCTTTTCTCCCCTGCTGCTATTTTCCCTATTGACATAACATTAATTTTGAAAAGGACAACAAACAAGAAATATAAATGGGTGAGGGAGGACAATGAAAAAAACCAACCAACCCAAAACCTAAGTAAAATCTCTTCTTGCATAAGCTTCGAAATGAAGTGTTGCAACACCTCACTGAGAAGGATATGATGAGCAGTTAGTTCAACAAATGTTTCACTTTAATACTACTGAAACACTGTTGTATGTTTACAGGGAGAAAGAACGCTTTGATAGCTACTCAATAAAAGCAAGACTTTAATTTCCCATCCCGTATACAGCTTTCTCAAACGCAGGTTATTTAAAAGAAGACACAACCTAGAGTGACAAGGTTCCTATCACATAGGAGACAAAGTATTCTTGAGAATAAGTTACATAAAGAGGAAAGAGAAAGGTATTACAAGGAAAGAGCTGAACAATTCAACAGTTTTAAGCACTAAAAGTCACAGCTAGTATCGAAGAAAAAACAAATTTAATTAAGAGCCCTGATTTAAAATGTATTAGTAAAGCATTTTAATATTAAAGGAATCGGGGCTACACAAATAAGCATAGCCTACAAATCATGTATTCCCTAACACCTTTTTTCAGGCCAAGCCTTACCCAGGCCAACACTGAGTTAGTGTCAGGCGTAGGGTTGGGAAAGAGACAAGGCCTGTGGCCTCCAAGGGGCCTGAGCAGCAAGGAGCCTACAAAGGGAAGGCACAGGCTGCAAAAACATTTCTCCCCTAACTTTCTCACCTTGACAGTCGCTGTAGCCTTCAGCCTAAGGCTCAACCAAGGCTATGTGTAGGGTTACAGTTAAGACTGGGAGAGAAATAAAGCATCAAGCTCCTGTGAGAATGGGGGTAGCCAAGCTTGGGCTGCCAAACAATTGCCCCTGACAAATCTTTCTGCCTCATCTGGCTTGAGTACCTGAAACAAAGGTTCTGCCTATTTTTAACCTGATCTTTTCCTAACTTTTCTGCCAGTATGGATTACCACAGGAGCAAACACCCAAAGAACCACTGGTGCAATGAGGAAGTTCATACAGCCACCTATGCATAACACTGAAAAGCAGGATCTTCTGCTGAGACTCCTAAAAGTGCACATTCTTTTTCTGACTAATTTTATTGAAACTGTCGTTTCTTGGATGGACTAAACACATCATACAGCCCACACCTTCTACGCTACCACCAAATCTCTGTGTATGATTGTTTTTTGCTAAATGCTCCTTACCTCATCTCACACATCTGTTCCTTTACTGGTTTCTCTGATATTTTGAACTTCACCAGGCAATTCAGGCTTAGAAGGCTGAAACCCTGACGAAGTACCAATCATCTTGTTTGATTGACCCATCTTGTTGGGTTACAGTCCCAACAGTTTTAAGTAGAATGTTGAAGCTGAGGAACTGCAGTGACTATTTAACATTATATTTGTAAATAAGTCAAAAGTTGCCTGCTCTGTACAGAGGAATTTTGCATTTTAAAAATAAGTCTCCCCAATTTAAACAAAACAAAAAGATGTGTATTTTCCTCTTTCCCACCAAAGACTGAGCAGATTCTCTACGCAGCACCCCTGAGGTCCCTTATCAGAAGTCTCCATAGAGCTATCTCAATTCTTTAAAGAACATACGCTCTTCTATGTCTGCACAAAATCTTTTCTCAGAGAAACAATGGGCTGAGCTACCTTTGTGAGCCCCTTAGAACCCAGAAATGCTAAGGGACAACTACGTCTTCAAATATTACTCCTCATGTATATTAGCAGTGTGTGCTATGGATACTTCTTTTCATTATAGAAGCCTGGTATGCGGAAGAATGAGCAGCCAAAAGAATTTCAGTTGTTCTAGCAAATAAAAAGAAACAAAATTATCAGTTATCTGTTCTCCGAAGGCCAAAGGAGATTTTTACTTTGCCATGGTAAAAAGATGTAAAAAGGATGAATTTCAGCCTCTTTGACATTGCACATTAACTGAAAGTCAGTTTTGAATGTTCAGCTGTTCCAAACAGAACAGTCCCACACCAATAAAGAAACAAGTTTGACACTGCTGCACTTTTCACCAGAGGATTGGAAATAACCTGGTATTGAAATAATGCATCACTGAAAGACATATTCCACATATCTATCCAGCCACTGAAATTCCTCAGTCCCGCATACACTGAATGCCCTAGCTGCACAATTAAAGCCTTACTCATTAAGACGCCTAGGGAGGAAAAGGTCAAGAAACCAAGCCCTGGAATTGAACTAGAAAGGGATAAATGAAGCTGTTGTTTGAATGTTATCTGATTACTGAGAGAGTAGATTTGATTATGTGGGAAAGCAATAATCTAAAGTCAACAGCTTTATTTCAGATGGCTCATAAGATCTTTATCTTTCAACTTTTAAGTCATTATTACTATTATTTTTAATTAAATTGGTTGTCTGGAGATCTATGCCTTTACAATATGAGAAAATCTGAAAAATACTTGAACAACACAGTCCTAGAATCTCAGCAGTTGCCTGAAGTGCTATACAAAGTGAAGACAACTGTAGGGTATAATCAAGTGAATAAATAAAAATTAAGTATCTTCTTAAAATTCAAGTCTGTAAAATTGACCATCCACTTAAAAGTCTTGAACTCAAAACAGAAGAATTGAAACTGCTCCAATTAGCAAATATCTCATCTGCTAGCCAATCTTTTCCTGTCCAGTTTCATTGACTTCAGACACTGGCATACTAAAGTCCTCAAAATATACGTTAACGTGGTACTTTGAAAGCATTGTTGATATAAAGAAGAACTTTTGGCTATATCCATTTTTATTATTGAGGGCTACTAAACACAAACCTTTCACCGCTGGGTCACGGGCTATGAACTGTGAAAGGCCTGGGACAGGTACCACCACCTGCTTGTTCTATTTTCTAGGTATCTGATATTAACTTGAGAGATTGGACATGGAGTCTTGCTCCGTACTTAAGCTCTTCTAAAGACCAAATAATTTGATTGTTACAGACTATCACTCAAGAAACATATAGATATGTTCAGAGGGTATTTAAGATGCTAAACTCTATCCAACTGATACCATTGCAAGACAAATGGTACAAATGCCAAAAATTATCCTCAGTGAGATATATCTTGTGCATATCACTGGCTAGTTAAGTTATAGCCAATGTCCTCATGAAGGGCAGTACATACACTTGCAGAAATAAATTAAATAAACTTGAACAGAAATATAAGCTGCTACTGTTTGCAAGCTGTTTAATAAGTATTTTTCTGTGTTCCATCAAATATAGAAGGAAGCATTAAGAGGACATTAAAAAGTCTCCTTATATATTAAATAATTTCTAAATCATGTATCTTTAACCAAGAATCCTGAAATTGGATAATTTGTAGCTACAGCACTCTAAAAGGAACAATTAAAAGCCAACAGAAAACTTGTATCTGTTACCCGTAATCCAGGTGCAATTACTTTTTTCTTTTATTTAGCCATTATTCTACCACTGCCATTACCTGCTATTTGTACAGAGCCATCTTCACCCAGAAGAATGTTGCCAGCCTTCAAATCTCTAGAATATAAAAATAGAGGTTACTTTTATGTATAAAAGTACATATGTGCACATTTTATGTAAATAAATAAATATTGCACACTAATTAGTTTCACAAGATAGCATTTTAAAATTAAAAGACAGAAACAGGAACGGAATATAAAATATAACTGATTTACAAGAAAACAGAGTGCAGAACTCAAACTCTCACGAACTCTAGCTCTCTTGTATAAAAGGACCCAAATTCAGCTTTGGCACAAAATAAGCACAATTTAGGTATAGATTTTAAGAACAGAAATATTTAGGTACAAAGTCTGTTCTACTGCCTAAATCCCACAAACTGAGAGCTTTCAGAGCTTTAAAACAAGAATTAATGCTTTCTCACATCCAATTATACCACTAATGAAAAAGAAAAGTTGAAAAAGTTTTCCTCTCTGATCTCATCAGAGAAGAGACCTATCTTAAAAAAGGTAAATATACTGTAGATTTCTATCCATGAAGCTATTAAAGCTCGGGAATAGCAACCATATTTTGCTATAGGTTACCATGATGAAAAGTTAAACTGAATCTGTCAAAAATTCAGCATGTGCTTGACAGTCAGCTATATCCATTTAACACATTATTCACATATAATGTTAAGAAGAAATCTTTCTGGCTGAGTTGTTTGTTGGGGTTTTCTTTGACAGAAATGTGCACCCCATTCTCAATGCACAGGATAAATCTTTCATACAGAATATATACTAAAACATTAAGAATTTGAGCAAATCACTCATTCCAAGATTTACTGAAAATAACTAACACACTGCTACTGACAGTTAATGTTTCCTTATATATAAACAAGAATTTATCAAAACAACAGAACAAAACCCAGAACAACTTTGCAAACATCTCCAGCTGGTAAATAACATCTGATACAGCATTCCCTAAAATACACAACTTTCACCCTCAACACACATGGGAAAAGGAACACACACTGCATCTTGTTGAACAGGACTTCTGTGGTACTGCACAGTTTACAAATTAGATGCTATAAGAAAGGAGGAATCTCAGATGTAACAAATTGATCTCTCTTTTTTTCATCATTTTTAAGGTCCTTTCAGACTAGATAAAGGGAGTTCCCAAATGCAACCTCAAAGGGTCCTGTTATCCTTAAAAAGTTAATGAATGTTCCTTCTGCAACAATATCAGTTTAACAGAAGACTATGAATTAAGGTCTGAGGCAGATCTTTGGCATTCCAGACCAGAAGTCAAGATAATTGTTCTTTATTTCTCCATTTATCTCAATTTTCTCTCTGCAAAAGGAGGAAATAGTTCTTGATTTACATCAGAGGCAGTTCATTATAAGATGAGACATAAGAAGTACACACAAAGAACAATTACTGTGCTACATCTGCACTACCTCCAGCATTCTCAGAGTTCTGCCTGCAGTGAATCTGGTTTTTGTTTACAAGATTCCCTTACAAGAGGCTAATACTTGAACAGAGATAGAGTACCTCTTGTAGGCGCCTTCCTTAAAAGGCAAATTCACCTCAGTAAAATTAATTAGGGAGGTCGGAGTACAGCGTTTCCAACATCCAAACAGTGGAAGCAACCTGTGGATTGCTACAGCAGATATGTACAGATCAGCCCAGAGGACCTACACAATTTACACCAAGGAAGTCAATGGAGATAGAATATAAAGAAGAGAACACTAGATGCATATATACCAAGGTGCAATTCCACGGCACCAATCCCAGCTTTGTGCGTTGTCATAAATTTATGAGAGGTCTGTAGAGTTGTAATACACATTACAGATTACCATGAAAAAAATAAATTTCACATTTATACAGCTGTGCCCAAGTGCCCAAAATTACAGGTTTAATGTGCAACATAGTAACCAAGTCACAGACCATACCACATAAATCAGGTTCAGATTAGATACTTGGAGTGCCAGCAGGCAAAAGAGTACAAACCATATTCTGGCATACTTAGTGCAGCACAGACCTTTCCTAACTATAAAAGGGACAGACAGGATAAAGACCAGGCAAGTACTAAGTTTTAGTGACAAACTTCAGTAGAGATTACAGCATCTGCCTGAGCATTATCATTTGATAATTACTAAGTGCATTTACAGTATGTGAAAGAGGCAATACAATTCACTTAGCATTCTGCAGCTGACCAGAATCAATGAGCTACACACACAACTTTGAAAATGCTTTTCACTGCACATATGCTCCTACCTGTGAATTTGGCCATTCCTGTGCAGATAGTCTAAGCCTTCCAAAACTTCTTTTAGAATTGTTGCTATTATTGGTTCTTCAAGGACACCATTTTTGTGCTCACCTCTGTTGACAATATACTTTATTATATCAAGCATTGAACCTATATTGTAGATCCAGAAGAGAAGAAAAAACATACATACAGCATTATCCTATCAGATTCTTGAGAAAGTTGTATTTCTTTATTCTTTCTCTATTGCAATTTAAATCTTTGCATGTATGTGTGAAGACCACAGGTAACTAGGTCTCTGAATAAGCACACCACTACCTCACTCAAACAAAAAACAAATGACTGTTTTTTGTCAAGAATACTCTAACACTCAGTGATCCATTGGAAAGATCTGCAAACAGATCTTGAGCTAGATCTACCATTTATTAAAAATTCAGGAGTACCCCACACTTAAACAGATGTGTAGAAAATGTTTTGGTTTATTATGCAGCTTAGTTTATAGTTCATGTGTTCACAATGTAAACATGCAGCTGCAAGACTGGAAGGAGATATTCTCTGCAAACACATGACGATGACATCCCTAGTGACATCCAGCTTGACACCGAACTTTGGTTATTATAGATTTCAAGGAATCTAATAGCAACATTTTCTTTCAATCCAAGCTTTTTTCAACAGTTCACAGTAAATTCCTGCCACGAACCACTGGTTTCTCTCAGGGTCTATGCTTTTGATTGCACTGAATAATTCAGCCAAGTGTGACGTAGCGAGTGTTACTTTATGAGCATTTCCTGTCCTTGCTCTCTAGGATGACGGTGCAGCAGCCTGCTGCCATCAAGACTGATCTTGAAGAATATCATGTAGCAACCAGGACCACCACATATTATTTTGGATCCTCACTTTTCTAAGCCACAAGCACATTCAACTCAGCCCCTTTTAATTCTCCCAGAACCAAGTAAGATTTTTATACCATTAACCATCATCATAAAACTGTAATGCGTGTTTAGCTACTTTAAGCAATAAAAAGGATGTAACATGTATAATGCCTGCTCTAGGAAGAATCTTCCTTGAATAAGGAATGAGAAATCCCTCATTATGAAATCAGAAATATATGCATTTCTACAAAAATAGAGAAACTCAAAAAAAGGCCACACTGACAGAATTGACTTATTTCTCATCGGTTTTCCCTACACAGCCTTCATAGAGAAATTTAATGTATTAATTCAGAATAAAAAACCACAGTAGCTAGATCAACAGAATTTATCTCAAGTAATTCTTAGCCTGTACTATCAATATACACACACAAACTCTTTAAGTTTGCACATTCCTGCTATAACAAACCTACGTCTGGTCAAGGTTCATCCTATGTAGTCTCTCTCTCCCCCCTCCTTATTTGGTTTAGGTCAATTAATTCAAAGAACGTACATTAGAAAAAAATAAATCCTACAATTCCCTAGGCAGCTAAATATGTGAAAGGAATAACTTACCCCCACTTAACAACTTCATAACCAGCCAAAGTTCATCCTTCACCACAAAAGATGTGTAATAGGTCACCACATTGGGGTGATTGCATTGACTCATTGCTTGAATTTCTTTCTGTAAGAAATACAAAGCCCAACATAACACAGCCGGTTATCAGTTCTGCTTGTATAGACAGAAAGTTTAATTTCCAAAGTGAAATACTATAACAGAACTTAAGTATACATAGGATATGCATCAAGGCACCAAAACATTTCAATTTACCTATAAATCTGCATGCAAGACAAAACACTATTGCAAAGAACACAGGGGAGATACAGGCCTAACTACATCAATTTTCTTCTGGAAGCAGCAAAGAAATTGCTCCAAAAGTCCCAAATTCAGAGCAAGCAATGAAGAATGAGCAGTCTCCAAGAACTGAAAGCGTGGGTACAAGCTGGACAACAAAATGCAAGGAAAGATCAAAACCTACTGCTTTTCCTGTTCAAAAGGTATATGAAAAGAGTAGAATTGTAGCAGCTGAGAAAGAAGGAAGGAAGCTGTTGGACAAAGAACACAGCACCACTGACTCAGCTACTGTGGGATGGACAGGAGGACACCAGAGCCACGCAATCAAACAGAAGTGCAAGAGGAAAAAGCAATGTTACAGACCAGAAGTCAGAGGAAACAATCGACTAGAGGAGCACACAGTCACCAGATTCACAACATGGCACTACCAAGTAACACTATCTATGACACGCCACAGCTGTACACATTAAGAACGACTGCCTTGTATCTGTTATTTCAAACTGAGTCCTTTTTCTATTCACTCTTTCACATAATTGTCCTGTAACACCTTTCCGGCAGCTCTTATTATCCTGCAAATCATTTTTGTAGGAGCCTTTAGGCCTCCTTTCTACCAGAGGGACACCTGAGGCCTCACACCAACTTTAGTTCCCACAATCATACTTCTCCCTCTCCACTACTGGCCACATAGATCCACCCCTAGTGACAAAGGACATGGTCCTGGAGGGAGAACCAGTCAGGGAGCCAATTGAGCTAAAAAACAAACCTCCCCTCTCTCCCTGAAAAGCAACTGCTTTCAGGTGGACTCACGTTACACACTGCCTCACCAGCCCTGGAGCAAGGCAGGCACTTTGGCAGTCCCACTTATATTGATTAAAGCTGCCACAGATGCCATTTTCAACTTTCAACCTCTAATTCAGCAAGTGTTTGAAAGAGGATTTTTTGCTGTTGTTATTTGCAATGTACTCAAGATCACAGCCGCTTTCTAACAAAAAGTTAATTATATGTATTAAAGACTGTGATTTAATCTCATGGTACCTGTTGGCGATTATTAAGTCAGGCTGTAGTTTGACACACATTTCAGCTAGTCCTGTGGTCAAAAGCCCTCCTCCCTAGACAACTTCTGAGCCCTGAACCACAGAAGAATGACAGCCTGGATAATCATGCAATGAGCCCGAATAACCGAGCAATTTGCAAAACAGTGTCCCCCACTCGGAAGACAGGAGGTAGAAAACAGAAGAAATTTATGTGGGGCATACCTCCCTTTCACAGCAGAAATGTCAGCTTTAACATGAGGTTTAAGGTTCTTAATTCAGCTATCCATACCAAGTTTTAACCGTAACTCTCCCACTCTTTATTACTATTTCATTTCTTATATTGTTTTATTGTTTTCCTATGCTGGCAATACAACAATGGCTCAAGAAGTCTACCTGCCACTGCTGGGCAAAAATACAGCTCATCTATTTTACTCACACATTAATACTGCAAAAACGTAACTACTTGACTGTGGTAAGCTTCATAAGCTTTAACTGGGAAGTGTTTTGAATATTTTGTCTGCCAGCATCAGCTTGACAGCACCAAAGCCCTAATGGCACTTAAAAACCCAAAGTCTCTCCCTCATCCCTCTGCTTCTCCCCCCCCGCACTAGCACACGCATTTGTGCACTGCATCAGGAAATATGCCCAGGTTAAAAGCTAACTTCTTTTCGGCCAGGTTAGTCCCGATCCGGTTTCACTGAGCAGCTGCACAGGAATGTGTGTCAGCCTAAGGGCAGGTGGGTGACACAGTTAATAAGCAACTGTGAGATGGCTCCTTTTGGTGCTCAGCTGCAGCGCCCGCGGGGCCGGGGCCGGACCCCAGCGACCAGGCAGGTGCCACCGCTCGGTGGGTGCTTCCCCCGGGGTACGGCTGTTTGAGGGGTCGGGCATGAGACACGAGGGGCTCCTCCTGCCTGGAAGGGCTCTCCACAGCAGAAACGCAAACAAACAAATGTTCAATCAAATAAGCCATTCTATATCATATTCTTTGGTTTGCAGTGCTGAGATTTTTGTTTGTTTTAAAAAAACGAAGGTAAGGGGATGGGGGAAGATACCCATGTCAGGACAACCCTACGGACAGGAACTTTTTTCCTGGGCTCACGGGGTTAAGTTACATTTAGCTTACAATAGTGAGAACACAGGACATTGCAGGAAACAGAGTATTGAATTTCAGGAGTTTGGCAGTTTGTGTAACCTTAGTATTATTTAAACTCCCTCCCCCACTGCCTTTCTATTTTAATTGACACTGGCCCAAAGTCTGCTTACGTGGGCACCAGGCTTGCTGCATTTTCCACTTCTCTGAAGGCCACACAGCTGAGAATTTCCAAAGGGTGCCTTTGCACACCATCCATAAGCACTCAGCAGCAGGATTTTACAAAACAGCATGTTCAGAGGGCAGACAGAGTTTTAGAACATCCCTGTGCCAATGGAAACTGTTTGATCAGAAAAACAAGCGATTGAAAACTGAGCAGACTCAAAAAATTATGTTAAAAAACCCAAAACACAGAAGCATTCTAAGTATTATCAACTGAAATAAAAATGTTAATACAGTTGTAATAAGACTTCTGAAGGTCAATGATGCCCTTTCCCAGATTTAGATCCCTATTTTTTAAACAAAATTTTAAAATCTATTAGAACTGAGTCAGAGCAAGTACACTTCTCCTCACAGAAAAATAAGTATATATGTGTATGCATGGCTTATGTGTGCATGCCCATACAAAAGGAAACATACATGGTCTTTTTTTTTTCTTTCCCCTCCTAAAACACAAAATCTAAACAGAGAAAAGCAGAAATTGACTTAGGTTAAAAAATTAAAACGATGGTATGGACAGTTATCTTTGTACCAAAAGAAAGCAATATGGGACCAGAAATTCAAGACCTTTTGTGTTATTTGGCAGACAGTGGAGACATGTCAGCAGTAAAGATACTCAAGCCCTTGCTAATGTAACTTTGTACAAGCTGGTAACAAACCGCAGTCATTTCTTCAGACCACCTGGATATCTCTTGCAGATTTTTGGCAGTTTTGTCTGTTTTTATTTGTTGTAACTTTAATTCTTAATTGCCACTATTAATTCAAATTCTAATCAAAAAAGATCAATTTTTAACCATTTTATGTTACAATTATTAATATTCCTGCTTTTATAGATATGTTCCTTATGGGCTGTAGATGTTAACATATCATGCACAGCATCTCACCTAGGACTGGTCTCTTTCTAAACACATTTCAGAATTTATCTTTTGAGTTTTTAGTTTACAGAAGCCTCAGAGGTAACTTCCACTACCATAATCCCCTTTAAAAAAAAAAAACACAACAATGTCGTCCCATAAAAGCTGTTACATAAACTGAGGGTGAATGCCATGAATCACCAGGCGAAGAACATTTTGGGTCCTCCACTGTAAACAAGTCATTTTATCTGAAGAAACTGGATGGACCATACCCTCTGTATCAAATTCAAGATATCTTTTGCACTGGTAATTCCCTGCTGAGGAGATCATTTCCTTCAGAGGCAGGAATTTCTGTATTAGAAAAAGCCCACAGTCTCTAGGCAGTAGTATAACCTGTGGAACAGAAGAGAGCGTTCTCACTTTTAGAATGGTTTTGTGTCCTTCAACTCTTGTTATGCTGCTTATATATAAATATGCATTAGTCTTATAAGCACCTGACTAGGAGCATTAGAAAGCAACAGGTTTTGTTTTTTAACAGCTCTTTGCGACTTCATCTGGATTGCCATAACCAGCGCAGAGGAAAAACTCCTGCAGTCCCTTTGACAAAAGGCCCGTCCTCCTCTGATCAGTGACCCACACAAACAGCATTCCTCAAATGGCTTCTTTTGGCCTATCAGATAAATGCATGTTATTAGCTTTAACAAGAGTTTCCTTGTGTAGATGGCAGTGTAGCCCTTCCTACTTTTCCCCTCAAAAGTTATTATTACAAAATGATTCAACAAGTAGATTTTGCCATGTTTTGGTGCTGACATTTTAAGAAGACCTACTAAATTTTACTTTTATATTTTTAATTAGTGTTTAACCAAAGGAAAATGTATCTTTCCTTGTCATTAAGAAAAGATAGACAACCAGACAGTAATCTCTTGAAAACTGAGTCTCCAGAAAGCAAGGGGTAAGGTTCTTCCCACAGTTACCAACAGCTGGTTATCTCAAGATTCAAATTTGCAATTCCTGTTTTTGTGGCATTAGAGAATATACAAAAGTAAAATATATTTTTAGGGAAAGGGCATACTTTTTACAAATTATTTTCAAATCCTTTTCTCACTATTATCCTGCATAAAATTCTACCCTTATTCTTGTGCCAAGCAAAAACCAAAATCCAAAAGATAGTCTCCATGTACTATGTTCCACTCTGATTTACTTACAAGTAATTCATCCATACTGGTTTGGCATTTTTCTAAGTTGATCCTCTTTATTGCTACACGTTCTTGCCTGGGTTTGCATAACGCTGCCTGGACAACTGCTGTAGCACCACTACCTGGAAAAGGGCAAAAAAAGGACACAGTCTTAATATAATAGAAGTTTAAACCAATGATCAACATAAGAACCGCACACTGACAAAGAACATAAAATTGACTGTTTACCCTTCTTCAGTGCTTTCCCCACATGCATACCTTTCCACTAGCAAGAACGTTTGCACACCTCCCAAATGGAGAAGAAAACCCTCAAAGTTTCTGTTGCGTACTCCACAAAAAATTCCTGAGCCAACAACTTAAAATGACATGCTCATTTATCAAGTCACACCTGCCACGTCAATGCATTTCATATGGCTTGGAAACCATTACACTTTTGGTTTTGGACACACGTGTTTTAATCAAGAACATGACTTGCACAGTTAACAAAATTAAAAACATTACACAGACGAGCAGGGAGAGTGTACTTGATCAAATGTTATTTCTTTCTGTTCTTTAACGTCAGTCCCTTTTTAACCAGGTTTTTATTCCCACTGTGCAACAAACAGAAAAGCATCAGTAAAACTGTACATGCCAAACATACAGTTTCACCTGTGTTCCTGCTCATTCATCACGATTAAGGTAACATCCTACAAAAAGCATGCTGATTCTTGTAAAAGGCATGGGAGGCACAAGTATCATACCAACAATAAGACACACGTTGCTAAATGTCCCAGCAAAGAAAGGCAGTCGTGCTTACTTGACACAAAAAAATCACATATGGTCATACAGCTACACTGACAACAAAGCTTGGTGGAATTGAACAAATTTTAGGGAAAGTATTAGAATAGTTTTCTTTAGTATGCTTTATTTGGAAATAGCAAGAGTAAAAAGGTCTTGTTGCTTGCTTTATCAAGCACCCACTGCCTTTGCCCCAGTCAGTGTTGTCTTGCTAAATTAATTATATAATTGCAAGTAATATTCAGAAAGAGTTTTGCCCAGGTTGCACATCTTGCTGCCACATCAAATGCAGCAGTGTGTGCTTCTCAAACTAATTACATCATGCTCATTCATGCAGAAATCCCCTGACGAGTAGCTTCTACCTGTAATTCTAACTATTTTAATATAAATTATGGATTTCTGGTAAGTCACGAATTGAGCAACACATTATATTGGCCTGCTCATACACCGTGTTCTATTTATGCTCAGTAATTGGCATGTCCTAGATGAATACAAATTGTGAACAAAAAGCCTTTTGTTGTCAAGCTCTACAAACGCGGATTCAGTTACCAGCCGACTTAAGAACAATTGAGAGCTTTTCCCTCTGCACATCTGAAAACAGCACCGACAATACCTCATGACTGAAAGTTATTGTCCACGTTTTAATTGCTATTTTCTTAGCTATTTTCACATACTGTTTGTTCACATGACGTTTTCACTCAAATCACAAAGCTTTTTAATTCAGTGTATGAATTTCATTACAAAATTCTGAGCTCATCTTGGACAAACCAGTCATGTTTTTGCAGGATGCGGTCACAGACAAATATTGACATGTCCTGTTCAGTCTGCTTACAGAATAAAGCCTTTAAAAATTCCAATAATATAAGTAATAAAAGAATTAAGAAAGAGTTTAAAAATTAAACAAGACATCTTAAGGAAAGAATCACCAAGTAAGCACAATTCAGCTCAAGTAAGACTCATCTACATCACTTCAATGAAGTTCTCATTCAGTAGATATTGAGACACAAATTCTCTTGTTACTTTGGATACACAACTGCAGGTTGAGGCAGGGGGAAGAAATCAA
Source organism: Calidris pugnax (assembly GCF_001431845.1). Classification (NCBI taxonomy): domain Eukaryota; kingdom Metazoa; phylum Chordata; class Aves; order Charadriiformes; family Scolopacidae; genus Calidris; species Calidris pugnax. The sequence continues at coordinate 7,044,527 of NW_015090990.1, forward strand.
ATTTTTAGCTATTAGGGATACAGGAAAAAAGACCAAGATTTTCCTTGATGTATCTTTTTCATGTATGCCAGTGGTTTTATCTACTTGTAGGAAAAAAACTGATCTTCACTTTCAAAACATATTCATATACAAAGGCTAGATAAGGGACAAAGAGAAAAATCACACATGCAGCCAATGCCAAGATGAAATCCTGACTGCTTCCCCAAGTTAATGACAGTAACATTTCAAAACATTTTGGAAAAATTAGGTTACCAAAAAAAAAAAATATCCTGTCACATTCCTGAACCCACCCCACCACCCCACTGTATCACTTGCTTAAGTTTTGTGAGACCCCAAATCAAAGAATATTAAAAACTCTTTATTGCAAAATTAACCCTTAGCCATCCTTATACACAAGTTGAAGATCTCTTCCTCTTTTGCCTACTGAAACAGGACAAGATGCGAGATTTTAGGACATAAACTAGAGTTCGAGTTTATTTATATGAGAAGCCTTTCAGTGCATTTCCCTGTGTTTTCATCACCTCAGACAGAGATGACTTGCAGTGGGATATTCTTCACCACAAGAATATGATGCACTGACAATGCAAAAAGCTTTCTGTTTAGAATAAAGCCAATCTACCTTAGTTTCTTCATTCCCCTGCCTTTTGAATACTCAACACAATGTAATATTTTGCTAGCGAAGGCATCTGTGCAGCCTGCATTCTCAATGGGTCTACGTATAAAACTCATTTGAAAAAGCAGTTTCAATTACTGAAGCAGGAGCCAGGCACTCAGTGGATATATGCCTCCTTCCTCTTAAAAGATATTCCCCTCTCCTCCTCAGGCTTACAAGGTGAACAACCAGGGATAAAGATAAGGAAAATCTGCAGCTTTCCTGTTTGGTCAGAAAACTCCTTTTGTGTCAATATAGAGATGCACTTCTCTAATCTACTGAAGAAGTAGAAATGTGAAGTGTTCTAGAGGACTACCCGGGTAAGCATTTCAGGCAAGAGGTAACGGACTCCACAAGTAATGCACGATCATACAGGGAAAACAAAATTGTCACAGACAACCATTTAGCATAACAAATTAGGGTCACAGAAAATAATTGCATAGAATAGATTACAGTCAACCTTTCCTTGTCAGAAGGCATGACTTATTCAGGTATGCTGAGCCGTACGAGCCTCCCAAAACCTAACCATCACAGCAGAGAACATAACTAACCACACCACAACTAAAGCACAGACTGGTTTTAGCATCCAGTGTCTGTATAGAAAACTGATCTAGTGTAATGAAAGCTCAGGTTGGATAAACCACGAAGCCTTTACATCCAGCTGTCTCCTGCAGAAGAACAAAACAAAGGATTACCAGAAGTTAAACTCAGCCAGCTTTGTAAGAACGGTGGGTTTTTTCCACTACTGGAAAAGTTGTTCTCCTGCTACAGACACGTCCCCTTTGCCAATTTCAAAAGTTAGCAGTGAAATAACACCATTTCAGTCCACAAGAAGATGCCTACGATTCCCATTTCACAACAGGCAACAAATCAGTTTCGTCTTGTATTCATGTTTTTTGCTGCCATCCCTCTCTCTAGTGTGAGCGTGCCCTTACAGCCAACCTGTTCCTTCATGCTATGAACCATGTACTCCCTACTATCCTGCCCTCAGTGCAGCACAGCCATTAGAATTGCTTTTAGCTATTTGGGTTCATGCAATAGAAACTTTCTCAAGAGCTATTACATACGGCCACACTTCACTTCTGAAAGAATATAACCTAAAAGTAGTATTCTGCATTCCATTTTGCACATGCTTCATCAAAAGCACATGAAACTCCCACAAACACAAATAGTCATCCAGGATTTAAGCTTATCTGACTAAACTCCTTCAAGTTTTTCTAAATCTGGCATAAAGGTATTTTTCCTTCTTGGAAAAAAAACAAAAACAAAAACAAAAACCAAACAGGAATTTAACCCTTGCAGAACCTGTCTCCATCTGGCAAAGAAAAGAAGGATCTTCAAACAAGTGTGGTCAACAACTGACATAAACATTTTCAGTTTATTTACCTTCCACTAGCCAAGACTCAAAATGACAGGTGGGATGGCTGGACCATATCACTTACACATCCTTCTTCATACATGCACGTGACACTTCATTTATTCCCTGTTATGAATAAATGTCTGACACTTTCCACTCATTCATCACTGCACAGTAACTCTATTCAAAATATATCTAGAAGTATTCCTTTCAATCTTCTTCTCAAAAACAAGTCAGTAACCTCATTATCCTAGAATGATTTACCAAGTCTTTTTTTTTTAAAGTAGCTTATTGTTACTCTACAGTACTCCAACACAAACCTCTTCTAAAGATTACTGCATTCATGAGGCCCCTTCACTCCACCTAAAGATGCCTTCCCCAGCCCCATGGCTCTTCTACCTAATTTCAGAAGAGGGAGATGTAATCTGTTGGTAACGATAAGCTTTCTCGTTGACTAGGTATCTGAAGAGTTAGACAGCAAACATAACTGGAGAACACTAAATACCTTATCTCAGAATCTATACAAACTCTTACATACCGACCTATACCATCTGCATTTTTACACAGCTCTTCTGCTCCCCCAACATATAGAAACCTCCTATTAAATGTAGCTGATTAGCACACACAAATTTTAGGCCATCCTCAAATCCAAGACTAAATTGTAATTGTCTACAAAAAATGCCAGTACTAAACAGAATAAAATCTATGAAAATAGATGAAGCAGCTATGAAAGTATTTTTATTTAATCTCTTAGACAGTCCAATTCTGAAGAACAGAGTCACCTAGATAATTCTTAAATGCAGCCCACATGGAGTGTAATGGAAGGACTTCTTTTGCATAGAGCAGAATGCACTTGTGCACACAAATTGTGCCTGCACAAATGCAGCCTAGGTTAGGTTTGCACTCATAAACACGTGTGGGATTTCTTTATGTAACATACAAAGCAGCTGTGCTTATATGCAAGCTTTGAAAGCTATGTTGCATATGCTGTATATTGCATGCAATATCGTGTAGCATATTCCCAGAATTACTGCGTATGCATTATGAACTGATTGGTACTTCGACATATTCCACGGCAGCAGAACTAGTCTCTTCAGTCTCAAAAGAATCGATTCTGTTGGTGGCAAAGCAACGCTTACAGTTAAGAAACAGAAAACAAGCACCTTAAATTTCTTTCAGTTTCTAGCTTTTACCCCACAATACTCAAGAGATCTTTTGGTATTATTCATTTTCTTTCATGTTAGTTCCATTGTTTAAGAAGAAGTTATAATTCAGCTTATTAAGGCTCATTTAGACCACCATACTAAACAACGAAACTTTCTGAAACTGAACTTCTTCACAGAAAATAAACTCATGATTTCTCTCCATCTTCACACAACATAAATGCTTGTGTTCTTAAGAACTTGAGGATAACCACGTAAATACAATTTACTAGCAATTCCTGACCACTTTGTGTTCCTAATGTTCTTAATCTTTCCCCTTATAACTCATTTGGATACCACTTTGTTTATCCTAGCCATTAGGATTATCACATAATTCACTTAAAATACATTAAGAGTTTTATGAAATCTACACGCATACATAGAACTGCTACTTCTGCATTTTCATCATTCAAAAATTAATCTCATTAATTCTTCATGGAGTTACACAAAATGAATTTGTTCTGCAGTTGGACATTATGGCTACAGAATCACTGGGTTATTCAATTGCTGTATTTACCTTTTTGTGGAAGAGGAGCTTACACAAAATCTATGAGGTTTAGCTTATGCCGTACTACTTTTCAAACTCTCCAAAGATGATAAAGGTCCACAAATACGTCTGTGATCCCACTGAAATCTTAGAGAAGTATCCCAAATATCCATATCAAAATAATTATGCATTATAGAAAATCTACCTACAAAAGAATTCATATACAAGCATTGAGCCAACCTGTACCAAGGTTAAGATACAACAAGCTTGAGCATTAACCAGACATCATATTCTCCATTAAGAAAAAAAAAAAGGCGGGGGATTCCCAATCAGCAATAAAACACCACATACCAGAAAAACAGAGGCAGAAGGAATGATTAGATTTTTTTGAACTGACCTCTTTATTTCCCTCCCCCTCACTAAAATAGTAAAAGGAATGGTTACATCAGATGTTTTGGCTAGATAAATTATAGAAAATCTTTAGAGGTTTTCTATGCAGTACTGTGTTACAACTTCCTCTCTGTCAAATCTGTATAACAGAATAAAGAAATTCTTCTGCCAAAAGCACGTAACAGGAATCAACCTTCTTGAATACAGAGATTTCTAGCATCAATCACAAATTAATTATTCAGGAAATGAGACAAATCAATACTGTACAAGAAAGTGGAGAACCTATACCGATGATCTGGAAAATGTAAAAGTCATCCTTCTCTCCACCGATGAGCCCAGACACACGACATTGAAGCAACTCTTCCGATATGTCTGTCTTATCTGAAAAATATTCAGCTGACACCACCACTCATGGTTCAAAGAATTTTAAAAGAACTTTGACTGACAAAGGCATTAAAGAAATCTGTGGCCAGAAAGTGAAACCAGATATATTTAGATCAGACACAGGTTTCTTTAATAGTGACTGTGTTCAGCTTTGAAATGAACTATCAGCCTAACTGATGGCTTTCTGCTTTCAGACACTTTCTTGGTAAGGACACTGCTGCCTGCGGCCATAAAGAGCTCAGCACTTGACAGCTTGGTACAATGCCATCAACACACCAAGATTCAAGGTCCAAGGGTGACCATTAACTGTGTTTGGGGGATTCAAGTAAACCTGGCAACAAGCACACAGTTTGGAAAGGGAGGAAAGAAAAACAGAGGCTCTGCCCACTACTGCCTCCCACCTCACGACTGCCCCCTCCCTCGGCTCCCATCCCAGCTCTCCCAAGAGTCTGACAAGAAGTGCCATGCTAAAACTCAGCATGAGAGAACCACGAGAAATACAGTTGCTGCGTTCGTTAGGCATATGGGAAAATCAGTAACTTCCAGGTGGATCAAGATCACACATCCTGTTGAAGCCTGGTAGAAATAAAGCCATGCCTCCCCACTAGAGAAACCCATTCTGTTACCCCATGCAGTCATGTCACATACTGCACAGTCTTGCTTGCCTTTGAAGCTACAGTAGTAAGACAGTCAGTATCCCAGCTCCCTTACCAGTTTTCCAATCCAATATTCCATATATAGAGTAGAGCATGGTTTTTATCCCCTCACACTAACATGATTAGTGTTCAAAGTGACAACACCACAGCAGGAGACATGGTTAGCAACCTACCTGACAGCCCCATGCTTCAACACTGGAAAACTTTTAGCATTAGCAATCAAAAAATAACACAAGGTGCATGACAAAAAACACATTCCTACCCTTTTTTTTGAAGAGGTTACCTACAAAGGAATTCAAATCTTTTTGGTAAAATAAGGTGCTAACAAAGTTGAGAATCAACTTTTAGTGGTGTCCAGCGATAGGACAAGGGGCAATGGGTATAAGCTAGAACATAGGAAGTTCCACTCAAATATGAGGAAGAACTTCTTTATGGTGAGGGTGACAGAGCACTGGAACAGGCTGCCCAGGGAAGACGTGGAGTCCCCTTCTTTTGAGATTTTCAAGACCTGCCTTGATGCAGTCCTGAGTAATGTGCTCTAGGTGTTCCTGCTTTAGCAGGGGAGTTGGACTAGATGATCTCTAGAGGTCCCTTCCAACTCTGTCAAATCCATGAATCCGTGAAGCAGGAACAGACAGTAACCACAATGTTTCTCCCCATCAGGGAATCTAGTGATAGGACAAAGGGTAACTGTTTTAAACTGAAAGAGAGTAGATTTAGACTAGCTATTCAGAAGAAATTTTTTACTGTGAGAGTGGTATGACTCTGGAACAGGTTGCCCAGAGAAGTTACAGATGCCCCATCCCTGAAGTGTTCAAGGTCAGGTTGGATGGGGCTTTGAGTAACCTGGTCTAGAGAAAGGTGTCACTGCCCATGGCAGGAGGGTTGGAACTAGGTCTTTAAGGTCCCTTCCAACCCAAACCATTCTATGATTTTGCCTGTCGTTGAATAGGAAGCTACACATACTCCAAAAACACCTTGGTACTTGACACTGAAAGAAAGGCATAGATGCGTTGGAAAGGAAATTGGAGTGATGCCAAACATCCAGGCAGTTTAATGCCCATCTGTGTGTGTCATCACCAAAATTATCGTTTAACTAAGTACTCCATGGCCTTGAGTCCTCTTACATTCTAGTCACAGAGCTCACAGGGAGCCTGGTACATTTCCAGATCAGGCATGAGAGCATCTTCCCATCCATTAACAATACACGTCAAGGAAATGTCAGCACCACAGCAGGTAAGGAAAACCTAAACAAAAGCAGTCTACTTTCAGCAGGCGTTATCTTCTCCCTGACTTGTCATTTAAAATAGATGAGTTGTCTAAATAAAGAAGTTGAAAGAGAACTACAGCAACCCGAATTAGACTGTCTAGGCAAACCCTATATTACTAACACTGCCTAAGATTAAATTTCTTTTGTTCTGCTCCACATCTCAAAAATCTTCATAAGAAGTGTTTTTATAAGTGAAAAATGTTTGTATAAAAAAAAATCCACAATCACCACTGTTTCAGAATTTGCAGTCATCAGAACTGGAATTTGCCTTGTGGAGGTGTCAGGGTAAGACTGGTGACCCCTGCTCCCGACCCCTGGTAATGAAGTTTGCATAACTAACACCATTTTATAAGGCAAACAGCCATTCTCTGTGACTGAGCAGGTCACATATTGATTCCCTTTCCCCTTATTATCAGGCCCCAAAAGTCCTACGAATGTGAACCAAATAGACAAATGCAGCAGATTTCTTCTTTCCCTCCCCACCCCTCACTGGCTGCAAGATTCCTGGGCGCTAGGCCAATTACTCCCCTCCTTACTGGCCCTGAAGGCCAAGGCACCCAGCCAAACTGCTGGTGGGGATGACCCCATCACAGAATAGGGAAGCATAACAGCACCCAGAGCACCGTCCGTAAAATCAAGTAGTCACAAGTCTTAAGCAGGGAACTTGGATGCGAGCTGCTGCACCCTTGGTGGCCAGGGATGCCTCCATCATCATCTGCTTCTCCCAAGGACTGACCGCCTCTCATGCTTTTACATAATTTTCAAGTCTCAATAATGATTGTTATATTGATACAGCAAAACATGTATCAAGATCTGACCTGCAGAGAGTCCAGGTGATTAGAAATTAGAAGTTGTAGTATAAATTGTGTATACCTTAGGTGATTAGAAATCATAATTTACATTTTAAATTCTGTATTAGGCTACTTATAAATGGTACTAACCTATCTTTCCCCTTAGTGTCAGGTGACAACTGGTAAGCTTGATGAACAGAATTTTGGGAGTAAATCAATCTTATTAGCAGAATTTACTTCTCACACACCAGAAAGTTATCCTGCTTATATGTGCTAAAAAAGAAGGGTATGGAAGGGAGCAATTCACACACAGAGACAACTTAATAAATACAGCTGATCCTAAAACAAACAAGTAAACAACCTAACACCATTCAGTTCTGAACCCAAAATACACTGAATCTCTCATAAAATATGCTACTTAAAACCTACAATATATGAATTTGGATGGTCATCAAATGTGAAGTGCAAAGCAAGTACTTCTGTTTCAGTTTGCAGAACTTAGGTTTTCCTCACAAGTTCCACGGCTTTCAGGTCTGCTTGAGGTATCTTATCATTACTTCATGTGCCTAGTCCATTTGTAATCCCTCCACTATGATTTTTCCACAATTGTTATTGATTATGAATTTAGTTCATTAAGAGCTTAAGGAATTAAAGACTATGAAACTGAACTCAGCAGCGAAAAGCCAAGTTCTATACCTGGAATCATCTTTCCTCTCAATCACGTTAACAATGGCCGCTTGTATAGAGGGTAAGACAAAAAAAAAAAGTGATACAAGGCATTATGGATAAGAGTAAAATAAACCAGATTCTGTTTCAGTATTAATGTAACTCAAATTTACAAAAGTTGCAGAAGAGCAATTGGGATTTCAATGCCATCAAGAAATAGCATGTATCAAATCAGAGAGCAAGAAGATTGCTTAGCAGTACTTACCTAATGAATGCCTAAAATGCCTCCCATTTTCACATCAGTGTATAAAGGTAACTTGTAAATTCACCAAACTTATGGGCTAGAAGACACCTGTGCCATTGAACAATGAGTACCATTAGACATAACAGTCCATTACTTAAAAAGATTTTAAAAAATACCTTACTTTAGTCATGATGAAAAGTAATTAACTAACTATGAACAATGAGTACCATTAGACATAACAGTCCATTACTTAAAAAGATTTTAAAAAATACCTTACTTTAGTCATGATGAAAAGTAATTAACTAACTAAATAAATCCAATTGAGTGCAGCACAGAGGAAAAAAAGGGAAGATCTACTCTATTAGGTTAGGTTATGGAAAAGAATATGCTGTAGAGGAAAAAAGGGAAGATCTACTCTGTTAGGTTGTCATTAGGTTAGGTTATGGAAAAGAATATGCTGGCAGGAGTATAGACCATCTTTAAAGGTTCTCTGAAAGGACGCTTGGCCTTTCTCTTGACTCTTGCACATATATGTAAGATTTATTATTATCTGTTAAACTAGTTCACAAGACAGATAGGGGGAAGGAAAGCTTTGAAGCACCCGAGCCCTTCACCAGTTAACATTAGTTTTGTAATCAGATCTGAGCTGGCTTCCTGCAAAACACACACAAAAAAAAATCCAACTTCAATCACACTGCAAATGTGTTGGGGAAGAAGAAACAGAAAAAGTAGCAGCCAAAGAGCTCGTAGCAGGCTTTTTCACCCACGCTTCCGCTGCGGTGGCAGCTGAGGGGCAGCACAGCTGTGCCGCACAGCCGCCCGCTGGCACGCTGCAGCAGGAGCCGGCTGCCATGGTACAGCTACACCGGGGCCATCCTGCATCAGGAGAAACGCGGATGTGAATGAATCCAACCAAAACCCATACCCATTCTGCACTTCCCCAACAAAAGGGGTGAAAAAGAGTAGAAGGGAAGGACACAACTTGGTTTAAGAACTTGTTAGAAAGGCTAAAATGAATTTTGCCATGTTATTTTCCATTCATCTTCACAATGTAGGTTAGATTTTCAGGTAATAATGTAAGCCTCTGTATTCAGAATTTTTCAAATTTTTTTTTTTTTTTTTTACTTACATTTGTACCAAAAACTTGCAATCAAATTCACAGAACCAAAAGCCATACAAAAGAGCATCTGCATAAAACAGAGACAGTTTCTTGCTGGTTTAATATGTTGTGGTTAGGTCAAAGACTACATCGATGACCTAACATGGTTCACTATTTTTTTTAAATTTAAACTTTCTTGTCGTTCAGTGTTACGCAGGAAAAATAAATTTAAACTTTTTCTTGTCGTTCAGTGTTACGCAGGAAAAAAAACCTTGAAATATGTGTAAGAGGTCTTGACAGTTTCTATTTTTACAGGGTTTTATAAAACTAGGTGAATTTTGCTCGCATAATAAATTTATTCTTCCCAGATAAATCCAAAAGTGCATTTTTCACATCATTACTCACATTATACTTTGTTACACACTTTAAAAAAAAAAAAAAAATTAAATCACAGATTTCAAACTATCCGTTATAAGAAAGAAAAAGCAAATTCTCAAGGGCTTTTGTAGAACAGGGGGTTTCTACAAGAAATCTGGGAGATCTTCCTCTACCTCTACCTAATTAGCCCTCCAGAAAGCATACCAGCAGGGGCATTTCATTTTCCCTTCATCGATCTGAAGAAGCATAAACACTTCACTCAGACACATGTACCACAAGAAGTACCTTTTTTTTCTACATTCATTTGAAAAGCTGCTAGAATAAACTTCCTTATCATTCAGTCAGCTGCTCAACAAAAGAACACTGGGCAATAAATCTCAATTTAAACCAAAGAAGCTTATCTAAAAGAGAAAGGGAAAGCTTCTTCCGTTAGAATTTTTTGTATCCAAATGTGTTGTTTCAAATGTCTAGAGTGAACGGTCAGCACAAGAGTTGCACAGGAAAATCTTTGCAGTAATACTTCAAGTATTAAAAAGACCAACAAAGAAATTTAGAAATACATGTACCTGGATGCAGTTCTTGCTCAAAGGCAAAGCCCCCCATCAGAGACAGGAGAAATTAAGAATTTCCAGAGAGTACAAAAAAAATGGAGAAATAACTGACAGAGGATAAAGTAATTGAGGTTAGAGGGAAAAATCAAAAAAGAACACCAACCTGTACTTCTTACTATTTGGTTGCCTGCATGTTTGTATTTTGGTTTTGACCAAACAGGGCAGTTTTTAAGTGAATATCCTCTCAATCTTCCTCACAGAGCTTTAGTTTGCTTTGCAGAGTGGCTCTCGAGAGTACAAAACAAACTCCTTTTGGAGAACCTGAACTGGAAGTTCTGCTCCAGCAGAAACATGCTCTAACCCATGAAAGGTGTAATGGTTCAGACCAATCTTCAGATATTTTAAAAAACCAAGGATGAGTAGGATGTTTCATCCATGGAACTAGTTTGTATCTTGTTCAAAGTAAAATTTCAAACACAAATACTTTGTGAAGGTGTCAACAATAACTGATTCACTCCCTTTATCTGCTCCCATTTAACCAGAAACTTACAGACATAGACACAACTAAGATACTAATGAAATTCCAATGTGGAACCAATTTGTAATTCACAAATATTCTACAAATCTGCCATTCTGTTAGCAGGAACAGTTTTGTCCTAAAGTTAAGACGCTCTTTGAAAGAACAAAGCCACAACCAACCATCTGCTCTTTCACACAAAGATACCACCAAAAGTTGTTTCAAACCATTAAATCATAGAATCATTAAGGTTGATCTAGAGATATCTAGTCCAATGCCCCTGCTCCAACAGGGCCAGCAAAAGCAGGTTGCCCAGCCAGGTTTTGAGTATCTCCACAGATGGAGATTCCACAGCCTCTCCAGGCAGCCGGTTGTAGTATTTGATCACCCCCACAGTAGAAGTTTTCTTGTGTTAAGATTGAGATTAATTGGTTTTAATTTGTGTCCACTGCCTCTTGCTCTGTAAGTGGGCACTACTGAGCCCTCTTCTTCATTCCCTCCCATCACATATTTATACATATTGATAAGATCCCCCTGAGCCTTCTCTTCTCCAGACTGCTCTGGTCTGGAGTTCCAGCTCTCAGGCTCAAATGAAAGATGGTCCAGTCCCTTAATCATTTCTGTGGCCAGGGACATGCTGAAGTTGTGCAGGCTCACTCAGTTAAGTGAGACTCCTCAAACAGGTTTAGTTTGTCTAAGCTGAGGCACAACCATCAGGGCTAAGTTTTCTGCTGTTTCCAATCTCCTGCTTACCTGCCTGCCCAAACCTCATTCAGCTGTGAGTTTTCAGAACACCACAAAGAAAAGCCGTAGAGTAACGTATTCTGAATAACATATCTGGAAGAAACAGCTATTTTGAGCTACAGCTGTCTACACAACAAAAACCTATAAGGAAGAAAAATTCAAAATAAATTACCTTCTTGTATTAATGAAGAAAAAAGTTAACCTAGCAGTTAATTTTAATCATACTCTACAACACCAGTTGCATCTTATAATACCAAATATAGGTGCATGACACCGACTCAGAAATAAAAATTTTCCTTCAAAATTCAGATGTAAGGAAAAAAACTTCTTTCTCCAGCACTCCTCTAATACAGAATCAGTTCTTCCTAATAAAATACAAAATAAAAACAAAACACTTTTCCTATCATATGTTCTACTACAATCTTTAAATGCTCTATTATGTTCCATGGCCAGATATTTTCCCCTTAAAATAAATTGCAAAATGTAATTTTTAGTTAAAATATTTTCAGAAAAAGAAACATGGACTGTGACCACTCTATTCTCCCTCTTGTTTCATCATCAGTACAGAAACCATTATTCAATACACATACAAATCCTGACATTTGGAAGGCAAAACTCATACTGGAAACGGCTCTGCATAACTACACAAAAACTTGATACCTGGTATTCACTGTGGAACTAAAAGTTACCTTACCAGAGTATCATCTGAACTCCACAGAAATCTGCTTAAATCTGCTTAACTCTGCTTCACTTTATGCAAGCAGGATAAATTGAAGATTTGCTATGCTGAACCAGATATCCTGCCTAGAAAAAGGAAAAAAAACTGTAAAAAGAGAATTACTGTTCATTTCTGAAGCAGCACTATAAACAAATGCTAGTGTTGATTCAGTTGGCATATTTTATTGTTTCTCATTTAGTTTGAAAGTAAACACTTGGAACAATTCTAAACCATGAATGCAATGTTTTCCAAGTCTTCTGGATGTCACCACATAGTGCATCATTCTCTTCCGAGAATGAAGAACAGCAATCTACCAAAACAAAGGCAGTATTGCTACTGCACTGTCATGAAGATCTCTAATTAATACTGCAATGTTGAGCTACAAAGCATCTTCAGCTAGTTCACCCCAACAGAACCTGCCTGCCAGAATTTAAGCCCGTCATGGCCACACGCTACAAGCAAAACACCTGTTTCTCATCCTGCTTCTCAAGAAACAATGGAAGACCTGGAACAATATAAATGCTATCATAGCATTAAATTTTCATCAGGTGATTTTAATCTAATTTTAATGAAGTTCTTATTATTAGTATGAAGTGCCTCGGAGGCTGGAAGCACAAGACACTAACAAGAATAAATTGTAAATTTAAATTCAGTCCCTGTAATAAAATGTCATCAAACCAGAGAAATGAGAAGGGAAAAGCAACCTTGTAACTGAATTGTGATCCTTCTGAATCTGAGTATGTTTCGTCTCAGAAGTCTAAAGCAATAGCTCAAGCTTATGATCTTGCAATACAGAAACCATGATCAACAAGTAAATACACAACATTTTTCTGGTCTGGTACATGAACTGTTTTTGTAGCACTACCCTGAAGCAGGTACACTTGGCACACGGTTTGCTGACAGCTATGAAAAGAATCTGTTCCAACTAAGAAAACCCTCAGACATTCAACATTGATTTTGACCTCCGAAATCATATGTTCACACTACTTCTGGAAGCATAACTAGGAAACATCTTCCAATTTTTAGTATGCTTCTAGTCCGTTTTTCTCTTTAAGTGTATTGGCATAGCTCAACTTAAAATCTGTGTAACATAATCATTAGATTAGCCTTATAAAACATTCTCCAGTTTCACCTACATTTTACTTCCGATCAGAACAGCTCAGAGGCAGTCAGACATCCACATTAATAACTAAGCCAATAAAATGATTCAGAAATTGTTAATCATAAAGACAAAGGATTAATGGAGACTGCTAATTTATCATACTGGGGTTTCACCAAACTGCTGGGTGAAGTCACATACCTAGCCAAATATCTAGGGGCAAAGGACTGGAAATATTAACTCGACCAATGCCACAAACTTAATACTGCAGCTAACAAAGCTCACGGAAGGACACTGTTCAGGCTTTTCACCAAGCTTCTCTCGCGAGCAAGCTGCAGGAGTGTCACAAACAGTAACTGGAAAACTGCACCTGAGAATTGACCAGAGGGACTCTTTAAAAATCCACCACCTTCATCAGCATTGTCAGCATCTCACCACTGCCATGGAAACTTTCTACAAAACAGTCACTACTCAACTAAAGTCTACCTAAATGCCAGGAGGCATGCACACTTCTCCATGAAAATTAATCTTCCTCTTTACTGCCATGCCCCAACTATCTATTCTCTCCTGAAAGACAACCAACTCTCAAAGTAACTCTGACTTGCCAGCAGTTTCAGGAAAAAATAGGTTCCTCCTGCACTGTCAGGTACCACATAATTGCTTGTTTCTCCCTGTATACTCTCCCTCTTTTTTCTCATTACTACGTTTTCTGTCCCAGGGCAGAGTTTGGTGGGTGGTTTTCTTTCATATCTTTTTAGCGTAGAGCTCCTAGTCACCCAGGTACATGTTAAAAGCCACAGCACGGTCTCCAGCCAGAAACACGGTGCAGGAGGAAGCAGGTGGCAGAGAGAAGGAAGAGCTGCATTGCCACCACATAACCCTAGGGCAGGCAAGGGAGGACAGCAGCCAAAGCCCACCAGAGAAGGTAGGGGATGAGCTTTCAACGTGTACCAGTTACTTCAATTACGGCATTGATTGCACAACCCCACAGAACCTAGTACAGTGTGGATATAGACTGATATAAGAAGGAAAAAGAAAAATTTTAAAGCAAATTCTTCTTTCAAGGATTTCATACCAGCCTGGCTTCATTCTGCCACTGCTGGATGATAATGTTCTTACACCCACAAGCTTCAACTGTGTGACCCTTATGCACACCCAAAAGACCTTCAAACTTAGCAAGAAACGGTGAAATCTAACAGAGCTGTCAGGATTTCATCCCACCAGCAAGGCTATGCTGCAAAAGGCAACAGTAAGTAAAAATCCAATCACTCAAACTAATTACTTATTTACACAGGGTAAGCAGTATCAACTTCTGTCAAGTGTTATTTCCTTTAGGGGAAAAAAAATAATTTAAAATCTCGCTTTTAATTTTGGGCACCAGTAAATTTCCTAGTGACATATTTATCTTCCAAATTCTGCAAGCAGATTGCTCCTCTGCTGCTGTTGCTCAGCAGTATTCCCCTGACTTCAGCAAACCCAAGAAGTTAACACGAGTAACTAACTTAACTTGATTTTTAAGTTCATTCTACATGCCAAGAATTGCTATTATTACTGGAAATAAAACCAGCTTCTATCTACTGCTGCCTTATAGTTCTGAATTATTTTGGAAGAGAGGAAGGGGAAACAGCGAGAGAGAACCAAAAGGGTCACACAAAAATGAAGCATGGCCTACACATGTAGTCACTATATCAGTCACCCACATCTCCTTTGCATTGAGAGCTCACTGTGTTTGGCCCTCAAGCCCGAACAGATTTGGTTTTGTTTTTGTTTAACAAAGAGAAGCTCCATTTGACAAGCAGATTCTGGAAAAAAACAACTGGTCTCTGACAGAAGGGAAAGTGATTCTTCACTGAAAGCAAAACAATAACAAAAAAAAAAAAAAGTAAAACAGTTCTAATGTTGTTTCAGAGCAACACATGACCCAACCTAAAATTGCTCTCCCAGGTCTGAACTTGGCCCCTGCTATCAAAGTACCCTTACAACGCTGGTCACAAGCAGTGATCCCACTTTGAAGATGCAAAGCCTTGCTGTTGTAAGGCTTAATGAGAATCAAAATCATGCAATTCCTTCAAATTTCCACACCCTCACCAGTGGAACTGCTCCTCTTCTAGCACTCAAGCAAGTCCTGCGGAGCCAGGACTTCCCAGGTCTCCAAAGTTTTGGACTTTATCTGTAGTAAGAACTTGGAGGGGGGAGAGAGCAAGCATAGGGACAGGAGGTCCAAGCATATAGAAAGTAGGCAGCTTCCAAGAGCAGGAAAGCATATCATACTTTCTGTAAATTATCATTACATAGCATCAGCCAACTGCCTGATGTGTTGATTGCATGCTCCTTTACCCTTCCAGTCAACAAATTAACTTTAAAACAGGCTTTATTTGCTGATTGTTTGCAATCACAACCCCAAAGCAAGTAACGCCTAATTGTCTTTATTTTCATGCCATTCAGGTTCTTGTAAAACATAATTATTCTTCCTGACAAGTCTGAATTCCAATTGCATAAGTTATTTTTTTTAAAAGTCAATGAATTATATAACAAAGTTTGATCACTGAATCACTTACGAAGCTTAACATCTTTGAAGCAATGAAAACTACAGCCTTTTCTCCAATCTGAGTAATTCTAGTGTAGAAAGTTCATTTTCGTTCAAAAAAGCCAAGACAGAGCTTCCTTCCCCAACACTATTACTATCATGTAGAGACAAGGCAAATAATTAACAGCTACGAGCTCTGCACAGCCTCATTAGCAGCACAGCACTCCGAGTGCTCTACAAGGTATTTTTAAATTGCACCATGACCATCTTTACTCTGACAACTGAATTAGAAGCCACTCCTTATAAAAGTATTAAATAGGGATTTAACATTTCTAACAGAAAATCTTGAACAATTATTTCCCAAACCATAAAATTTTAGTTTACAAAACAACAAACTCTTCCTGTCAAGCTACAGATGTATTGTTATGAAGGCTATATTTAAGATGTGCACGCACGACATGCTTAGGCTGCTGTGGTAACTTTTAAGATTGGTAAGGAACAGAATTTCCTTTGGAGCAGAATTAAGGCAGGCACACCTTTCTTCTTACACAAAGCTTCAGCATGAAGATCTTAGATAGTGTTAAGTATTACTTATCAAATTATGCAGTTTCTTATGCAAGAATTACAGGGGGTTTGGAATAAATCTCTGCCAGAGCAAATATCAAAGTTTACCATGGCTTTAGTTGCTACAGTGGGGTATTTCACTGAGCGTAGTCCGACCTAATTTGCAGCATATACATAAATACTACTGCAAAAGAAAACCCTTGAACGGTATTTTTCCACTCAATCCCCAAAATAAAATCCTGATTAAGGACAGGGGTAAGAAATTTTGGAAAGTGTAAATAAGACACAACCGTCTGATTAACAGAACACCATAGAAGTGTCATTTTACCTCTAACTATAGAGAGGCTTTTCACAACAGCATACACCATGCTTACAGACTTGAACATTAGTTCCTGAGCATCATAATCAGATACCTCTCCCCAAAGATTCTGATAACAACAACAATAGGAGAATCTATTCTCTGTCAGACAGAGAGCCATTAGCAATACACATGCAGCAGCAAAGTAAATAGCATTCCACAGAAACACCAACGACTCCAGAACCATCAATGTGAGAGTGGCTCACAGGCTGCTCACAATAAGAACTATAAAATCAGCAGAACAGTCTCGAATGATAACCCATTCTACTCAAAATCCCAACACATTTGACTTGGCAACACTGCACCTTATGAGGCAAAAAGCCACAAGATATTCTTGAGCTCAAAGTTAGAAAGGCAAAACTAGACGAAAGCCACAGTTCAACTAAGGTAACTTTTTAATGAGTTGCAGCCAATATAGATAATCCATCAGGTAGCAGTAACCCTTTATTTTCCAATTAATTCTGGCTGGTTTCTAGCCAAATTAATTTTCCAAGTCAGTTGCAGCAGGAGAGATGAAAATAAAATTTTATAATGAAAGCCAGCACCCAGCCTAATCACTAGATAATCCACTGCTTCTCCGTAACACTCTTTCTTCCATAATTATCAATGCAGGCTGACAAACATTAAATTGCATCAGAAGAACATCAACTCCAACGCAGTTTTCCAAAAACGAGGCAAAGCCACTTCTTACATCAATTTCAGAAACCTTTTTAAAAACAAACAAAAAAAAACCCCAAAACACACACACACACAAACCCAAACAAAAAAACAACCTATGTTTAATGCTGCTTTGTCTCACCCATGAGATGTAGGACTCATTAAAATTTGAAAATAGAATTTTAACACTATTCAATTTTCACATTTTTAAGTTGATTACCATCTAAATGTTTGTTCTGCGAAGATTTCTATTGCTTCTGAGGAGAAAAAAACCTCGCATACATAAGTGACAAATTCAGAGAAATCTATTTCAGTTATTTTAGACAGAATACTTGGTTATAAACCGAAACTGAATAAGAACATCTCTCACAGTACTGCTCTTATCAGCTTTTTTTAAAATCTAAGTCATACCCATCTTACCAAAAAATCCAGCACATACATTAAAATCCACTGCACATTTTAACTTAATGCATTAAAATCATAGAAAGACATCTCCCAGGTCTTCACTAAATTAAATCTGGCTCTCCTTAAAAGCAATCACAGTCCTTATCTCTAACCCCTACCGGAAGGTTGCTTTGGATGTTCTAAATTAGAAATCCCCTTCTAACTTCCAAATGGGTACATGTATGGAACAGCCTATATAAATTTGAATTAATATAAGAATTTCCTCTTAATTCTCTAACCTACACATTTACAGACAGCAATCAGAACGGTTTCTTCCTGCTCCAGAAAAGAGGCAATAATAGAAGAGCCTTTTCCTTGCATCAGATCTATCAATCATGCAGCAAGTCAAACAGGGAACCTGATCCAACAGAAAACTAACCCAGCAGAAGAACTAGTTCTCTGTCAGATCAATGCGATCCTTTCAACAGCTGCCTGTTAGAGCAGATTAAGTGTATCATGAAACCGCACACCAAGAGTTTACAAAGAACTGGCTAGCCACCTTAAAAATAAAGCAAACATGAAATAACATCTCATAAGAAGCACTCCTTAAAGACAGCATTTTCTCTTTAACAGGCACTTGAATCTCCCAACCATCATGAAGGAAGCAACAGAGAGAGAAGATAAAAAAAAAAGCGGCATCGTTTGAAATCCATAATGTGGCCCTAGTTTTCAAAATAACATTTGACTAGACACAGATGAGCAATACGAAAAGTTTGTGTTCTCACACAGAAAAGAGCAGATCTTTTCCAACTTGCTAAAACTCACAGGCTGAAGACAGCCCCCATGACTAACAATGAATTTCACTTTATGATCACCACCAAAACTTTTAAATGCTCCTGAGAACAGGCCATTGAAGTAATTCTGCATCTGTGTTTTAGTTACAATACAATATAAAGCCTATTCAGTTGGGAAGTGGTGTGATAAACCATTCTGGTGTACCTTACCCTGTGTACCTTTCCTCCTGCAAAGCCCACAAAGATGCTTCAATATGTTATTTTTCTCATTTAACTTGGAAAGGTCAATTATAACTGAACCCATCCCTTAAGACACTCACTGCCCAGCTCCTCAGGGAGAGGGTATATTGTGCTCTCCAGAGGTGAAGGGCTCTGTTTCAGAAAGTGGTAACTACTCACATTCACAATGCAATTAACCCTGGCATGGCTGATGGAAATGCATATAAACTGCTGCTGAACCAAGTTCAGACCGTGTCATTCTACCCACCCTCAGGTATAAAAAAGATGCTTTCAGCATCCCTTACTAGGTTTATTAAAAGCAACAATATTCATCCAACATCTCCAAAATTATGCCATTTGACATTTGGTCAAATACATAGAATTTATAAAGGGGTTTTTTTTGAAGAAGTGGGGTGGCAGGTGTTTGCTTAGTTTTTTATTATTTTCAATAGTACCAAAACTAAATTTAATCTCATAGTGGGTCTCCTATAAGTTAAATATAAATATAAAACAAATATATATATAATATAAATATAAAACAAATATATATATAAATATAAAGCAAATATATATAATATAAATATAAAACAAATATAAAGTGTTCATGAAAAGAAGACATATTTGACTAAGCACAATATTTTAAAGTCAAGTGGTCTAAAATAAATCCCAGTGAGTTTGAGAGAAAGTCATGTAAGCAACCTAAGCTTAGTGAAAGGTCAACCGAAGTCAGGCAAGTTCAGTGTGTCCAAGAATCTGATTCAATACAAACTGACTTCAATTTTCTCACTAGGCACCCACTTTAAAGAAATACTATCAACATTTAATAGCACTAGTAGGTAACTCCACAGATAGGACTAGTAGTTTCTCTACAGATAGCTATTTTCTACTCCAGTTTAGCATCTACCTGTACAATGGATGTATGCTTATACATAAATTATTAGAAGTATGTTTTACATATCAAAAGATACAAGCTTTTAAGTAGAAAATAGAAAGTGGAAAGGATTTTCTAAATGAAACTCTCACCCAGGCATTGTACAGGTACTGCAACAGAAAATAACTACTACTTAAATAACTCATATGACTCATGTCACACCCTGGACGAGGATTAATCCAACACCTTTGAGGCCTTTTTTACCTTAAAAGGACTATTTACTCCGTAGCAAAGATATACCTTATGCTAATAGAATCACTTCCACTTGGCTAATTTAGATCCATTCCCCAAATTGAATAAGACAAAGTCCTCTGGCCAGTAAATCCAGTTCATGTGGGGGTCCTTCACTGGCAGCACTTGCTTGATGCTGAGCACCAGCCTGGTCCAGGCCAGCCACCTCCAGGGACCTGAACACCTGAACCCTCATCCCTCCTTTTCACAGCCTAGGAAGTGCAAACAGAAACACAACGGCACCACCTGGGTCAACAGAGAGCCATCCCATTTTAAGGAAGTACTTTTCTCAACTATTTTTCTTCTGCCTGTGGAAAATAAAAAGCTTAATGACACAACTTTGCAACCCAGATCAGTAACACAGTTCTGGCTGTCATCAGCCTGATAACAATTAGCAATAACGTGTAATACTGAAGACAGCCAACAGCATCAGCAGGCAAGACTCCTGTATTTTTTTCATTCAGAAGGAATAGCGATCACAGTTTTGGAGCTGGCCTTTGCCATCAGCAGCATTTGCTGGAGATTTAAAACGTTACACCCAAATAACAGCAAGTTTTCCCGAAGTAGTTCATTAGCAACAAGCAACACCTAGGTTGGGAGACGTAAAACTTTCCACCGCACGCACTGTTAACGACAGTCACCTTTTCACACAGTAAAATTCCAAATAATCCAATCCAAGCGTTAGGGGCTGGAGACTGAAGACATCTGATCCGCATTAGCCGGACACGTGAGCAGGGCGCTGAGGCGCAGCACCCCAAAGCCCCCCACACAGAGGGCCGTGGGGAGGGGGGCGGCGGGCGGGCCGAACCCCACACAGCAAACCGGGGCCAAAGCAGGTCGCCTGGGGTGAAAGGAAGCTGTAATCCCCCGCTGGCCTTACGTGCCACCGGCGGGCACGGGATGCTGGGCCGAGGGGCACCAGGAGATGGGGGGCGAGATGAAACAGTGAGGGAGAAGAGGAAAAGGTTTTAATATAGGCTACATAAAAAGTAATTTAAAAGGAAGTCGCCACGATAGCAGCAGATCTAGGGGTGAGATTTACGTCCCCCGTGAAACCACCGGAAAAATGCAGAGTAATCTAAGCGGATGCAGGCACATGTGCGCATCCACAGGCGGACCCAGGCACACACACACAAAGCACCGAGAGCGCACCGGCAGAGTTGCCGGGGTCCCAGCGCACCCCAGCCGGTCAGGGCTGGGGCGGCGGCTGCCACCGGGGCGGCGGCTGACGATGCACCGCAGGGCTGCGGAGCGGCGGCGCGGCACCCTCGGCCGGGCCGG
>NW_015090990.1:7065793-7107590 GCF_001431845.1 Calidris pugnax
GAGTCGGGGAGCAGAGCGAGAGAAAGAGTGCCCTGCCCGGGCTGACAGCGCCGCATTCATCCTCCACGCTACAGCAGACAAAGCGCTGGTGCTGCCTGACAGGGGCCATAAATCACCGCTGGGAGATGCTGTACCTACAGCTTATACCATTCCAGATGACAAACACACAATAATCCACACAGCGCAGCACTTTTTCTCCCCTCTCTCTCTCTCTCTCTCCCTCCCTCCCCGCGCAGCCGGCCGCCCGGCGGGGGGAGGAGGCAGGGCACCGAGGGGGAGGAGGCAGAGGCGGGCGCCGCTGCCGGCCCCGGCCGCTCGCCCCGCGCCGCTGAGAGGAGCCGCGGTTGGGCCCGCCGGACCCCGGGCGGCGGCGGAGCGCGGCGGTCGGCCCCCTTTCCGCACCGCCGCCCTGAGGGGGAACCGCGGGGTCCCCGGCGGAGGAGCCCCGCGGGAGATGAGGAGGGGCGGCCCCGCTCACCCGGGGGCTCGCCGGCTTTCCCAGCGCCTTGAAACCTGCCCGGTGGCATCTCCAACCATCTTCCTCCCCGGCTCTCGGCGGCTGGAAGCACGGTGAGGGCCTGTAAAGGGCGTCGGGCTGAGCGTGTGCAGGCCACGGCCCCGCGGGACCCCGCCAGGGCTGAGGACGGGGGCGAGGGGAGGGCCTGAGGGAAGGTACGTGGCAGGGATGCTGGAAGGCACCTGTTAGGCCCGAACCATAAGCACAGGAGCACCTCTGGAGCACAGCTCTCGAGTGTAAAGGTGTTACTGCCAAGAGCACTGCTGCTACAAGATTACTTAAATTTGAGGAGAGCAAAAAAAAAAACCCACCAAATCATGTGTTTTCCATCAGTGATGAGGGCTCCAGTCACACAAAACGGTTAAGTTGCCACTTGACCTGAGCCAGGTGAGGGAGAGCAGCAGAGCCACACTGGATCACCTCAGTGCAGGCCCTGCCTCGGCTCATGCTACCAAGAGGGACTGTACACAGTCAAGGAAAGTTCCCCTTGGCTAACTAGAACCAAGGGATTTAAACAAATATCCAAGACCAGAATCATAATAACTACTGCTTCCCAGACAACATGAGATTAAAAAAAAGAAAAGTCTGTGGTTAGATGAAACTCTGCTGTTAATATTAGTATAGAATTATTTTTTATCTTTCCATCCTCTTAGTAGTGCCAGTGTTTATATCAGCAGGATTTTACTTACTATGAAATAATTTAGAAAATAGCTATTTGTGCAGTCTACAGTCTCACTTCTACTTTGAATGGTTTGTATTTTAAGATTTACGGGAAGCTGGAAGAATGGTAAGAAAAGATTTCCATAGATTTTAAAATCTCACTTCCTACTACAGCAGGAATTTATGGTAATTAGAATTAATAATGAAAATACGTGAGCAGGAGCGCTTTCAAAGTCAGTGCTGATTAAAAGCAAAACTGAATCTCTAACCGAATTGTTAGGAAGTATGATGAAGTGACATTTCAAGTCATAAAAAGATACGCATAATACAACCTGTTATATGCCTTACTCAGTCCTAGATCAGTTCAGGATAACCCTCTTCTACTAACTAAACTTTTTTGTGTAGCTTATTCAGTGAAGACTTTCAATTTATAGGTGGGCATTCCAAAAAGGAAATCAAGTAACTTCTGTTTTGCTCTGTTGCTGAGAAAGCTGAAGGAAGAATAAGCTCCTCACTACTGCTTAAAGTTTCATCAGAAGGTGTACCTGCAACTTGCAAATCGGGTATTGTTTGTGCACTGAACTTCCATTTCCTCACATGCAACAGTTAAGCTCAGTATAGAGGCTTCTAATAGTGGAAAAAAAAATATTGTACGTTTTTGTGCTGAACTAATGATTCCTCTGAATCTAATTTTTAAAAGCTAGGTGATTAAAATATTTTCATATACACACATTAGAAATTATCTGCCACAAAACTAAAGGTCAGCAAGACTTGGAAGAGGAAGTATTAAATTGTCATTCAATATTAAGCTTAATGCCAAGACTAGACAAACTTGTTGTTAGTAGAGAAGACCTTTCTGCCAGCAATAGCATGAAAAAAAAGAGTAAGACAGCAACAGCCCAGGCCAAATCAATCAGCACAGAAAAATGGGTTACTCACTATTGATGGAAAACAGCCAGCTTCTCCATCTGTACTCATTTGTTGCGGGTGGTGGCAGAGGGTGAGTTTAGTTCCTGAGCCACGAATTTCAGTGATGCTCCTGCCATATCACTGTCGAAACTGCTGGTTTTACATCTGATACCGTTATAGTAATTCTTGTCCCTATTATCGTCCCAATATATTCTACAACTTTGCAAATTTCTAGAGTGCACTTGCACTCTGCCATTGGTTGAAATGAGCAGCTTTTACTGGAAGAACTTTCCAGGATAGCAGTTTTATAAACCTGCGGGAAATGTTCCATGCATTCAGGGTACGACTCAAGAAAAATACCAGAGCTTCACAGTCGGGTAAGA
The DNA here is from genome assembly GCF_001431845.1 of Calidris pugnax. NCBI lineage: Eukaryota > Metazoa > Chordata > Aves > Charadriiformes > Scolopacidae > Calidris > Calidris pugnax. The sequence goes on from NW_015090990.1 coordinate 7,068,263, forward strand.
TAATAGAAAAGAAAGCAACAGCAAGACCTTGAAGGGGCTGGTCCGTGCCAGTAGGCCAAGCTGCCTTTGAAAAGCAGGTCCCCTGCTGGAGACATAGGAGAAGAACTGAAGGCTGTTCAAAGCATTACAAGCAGGAGTTCTTCCACAAGGCTTTCCGGATACTGAACAGAATAGAAATCTGCAGATTTTGGAGATTCCAGGGAAAGAGCTAGGACTCACTTAAAGTCACTGTTCTCTGAACTGACGGCAGTTAAGGTTAGTCCGGTCTAAGCGCGGTTTGGCCTTTCCTAGTGCTTGAAGATATGCGACTCCAAGGGATTGGCTGGGTCACTGAATCCAGTCACCAAATTATTGATTCCAAAGTGAAAAAAGGCTTTACATAGCCAGGCTACAAACAAAACTGGTGATATTTAAAACCCTGTAGGCCACCATGGGAGAAAAGTTAAGCCAAGTTAAGCCTCCAGCAGTTCCCTCTGCAGATAGAAACAAAACAAAAAACCAAAAAGTATAGAGCAAAATAACTCAGACTTCATTTACAGATTTGAAAGATTTAGACAAGAATAAATAACATTTCAGACCAATTAACTAGCTTTAAACATAAACATACCTATATAAAGTCAAAGAAAAGCATGAGGACTGGGGGTTATAAGCACTGGTACATACACTAGTAGCATGCACAAGGGATAGCATCCACGCAGTAGAAAGGCAGCAGATGCAACTTAAAAAGCCATATAATCTAGCATAGGCTAAAACAGAGTGAAAAAGAACTATTCTCTCTATTTTTACTTCTGCCTCAGAAAAAAAGTGAAGTAAAACCATCCTCTCTGCAAAAAATGGCCTAATGTTGCAGTTATGACCCTCACATGGTGTAGCATAGCTCTCTGCAATTATGTACATAAAGTTTGAAAGCCTCTAATTTGGTAGCGGTGAGGGATGGTAGTGCTTTAAACAACATCATGAGATCTGAAGGCTGACAGAACAGCAGCAGCTGGTGCTGATGGGAGTGGACTAAATGCTTTCAACCTCCCTTTCTCTTCTAGTAAATGTATAGTTAAATAGATAACATGCCTGTTATTGTGACTAGGATGCTTGCTTTCATCAAAGCTGGCAGCTTAGGTTAGTTTCTGTTTACAAAAGGCATGAGAATCTTCTTGGCAATTCACATTACAAAAAGTGTCTTACTTAATAGACTGGAAAACATTAGATTCAGAAATGACAGATTCACTGTCAGCTGTGTTCTTACTAAGTCTCCCTGAAGTTAATGTCTATCAGAGCATAGTGACCTTACAAAATAAACTACTTCTATTTTTTTCCTAGGTTGAAGGCCTTGATGCCTGTGTCTCTTTTCTTCCCCCCCAACCTGTGTAAAGCTTTGCAGATTGTTCCACTCAGCAAATTTACTCCTTAAACTCAGGTAGGAAGATTTTGTGTTCTGGGTATTAATGATTGTTGAACCAATAACCATTAAGCTGGAGCTTATTGTTATATAGTCTAATGGGCCTTTTAATTATTTCATTATATGCCATGTCCCAAGCTGTTAGTGTACCATGCAACAGAACCTTCCACTGCCTTTCTGGTAAGTAGTCAGTGCGACACCGTGTGCCACTATGATTAGTGACTCTTTCTGTTAGAAACAGAATGAAGTACTGTTCTCCTCCTTGTGAACACCAAAACTTTTTCTTAACTATTTTCTTTTTTGACTATGCTATTTTTCAGGCCACAGATAAAGGAAACGTCTTGGTCTCAACTACTCTGAATGTGAGGGGCCTTGATAGGCATATTGAAGACGTCACTTAAAAGAGTAATGGAGCCTATGTGAGCTGCTCTGCAGAACCGGAGAGCAGATGCAGCCTCAGTCTCGACAGAGCTCCTTTCCCAACATCGCAGCCAGCATTGCATGGTAGGAACCCTGTTAAGGTAGTTAAGTATTCACATCCTCCCGATCCAGTTTTTCAGACGAGACCATGAGAACACATTTTGTAGTTAACTTGCTGTTGCTCCCAAACCAGCCAAAACTTGAAAAGCACCAGCTTAGAAATGATTAGCTCATCCCAGCACCGTAAGCACCAGTGGCTCATTGCCAAAATGATGATGGCACACCAATTATTATACATTTCAAACGTTCAAAATTCAGAGCTGTGCATGCATTTAGAATATTTACAAACTAGCCAATCGTGGATTGACAACAATTTCCTTTTTGCAACAAATGCTTTTTGGAACCTGCAGGAATCACAATTTCCACTATGATGTTTTGAATTCATTTAGGCCACAGTCACCATGAAGATGACAATGGACTAAAGATTATTGTTGCTTTTGAAGTCCAGTTTAGTATCATTTGGATGTTGTGGAGGTGTCTGGTTTACTGGGGCTCTGTAGTTGTGAGTGGATAAAATTCAAACATATAAAAGAGTTGATCTAGGAACTTTCATGGCTTGCATCACTGTACGATATGAACATCTCATGTATATTAATAAATTAATCTTCACATACCAAAAGGCCGGGGAATATAATTATCTCAATTTCACAACTGGAAACAGAGAAAGTGTAAGGGATTTACTAAAGGTCATACATGTAGCAATACTGGGAATATAATACATATTTTCTAAGGATGGGGTTTCACACAGCCTCACTGCAAGATCAGGGGCATAATCTGGTTGACAGCTAATTTCTGGTTTTGTTCAGCTGAAAACATTAGCTATTTCACCAGGCAGCCAAACAAGTGATAAACAGGAGAGACATGAGAAAAGTGTGGTCAATAGCAGAGAATGGGATGTGCCACTATTTAAGCAGGAGCACAGTTTTAGATTTGTTACATGGTCATGAAATGACACTAAGTCCAAAAAAATGCTTTAATTATAAAAGGCTATTCATCATTTGAGTAAATGACCTTAGCCTTTCCTCGTTTCTGTTTATAGGATTGAGGAAGGAACAGTTCATACTTTACTGGAAAACTGCAAATTTAATTCAGCAATGTTTATAAAGTGCTTGAGTTCTTGGGATTGAAACACTTTAAAATGTTCTCCTTTTGGTTTGGGGGATGTAAGCTGAAATAATTTTGTAATCTAAATGCCATAAGTGTGCCTTTACATGAAAACCAACCATTAAACAAAAAATTGTGATGACATTTAAAATTTCCAGGTTTTTTTCTGATAGAAAACCTGGAGTCTGATGGGCAGCACTTTCTGGGAAATCAAAACAGCAGTTAAAAACAAAATAAACCTTGCTCGTATTTTATGCTTTCTTTCCGGCATTATGATTTGCAAATGAGAAATTAAACTGTCCAGAGCTGCTGGCTGAATTTCTCCTCAAGTAACTCAACAAGATTCCCAGTCCATCTTGAGCATTATAAAAAGCTCAGGCTCCGATCTCTCAGGGCAGCTTGCTCTGCTTTCACAGCATTGGCAGAGCTCCTCAACCTAGGTCACTCTTGAGGAAGAAAGCTGTTTAATGAAGAGCTCCTGCTGGAGCAAGCCATGTCAGGGAGCAGCAAGGGCTGGGCTGCCCTGCGAGGGCAGGCAAGTCAGGAACTGTAGGTGCCAGCGAGGCAGCAGGGCCAGTGGCTGCACCAGGGGCGTCTGGCAGGACCCCAGCCAGGCGAAGGAACAGGACCAGGGATGGCAGCCAGAGTCGGTGACAGTTCAGTGACTGCCAGGCGAGTCTACGGGGACAGGGCAGGAGTTAGGAAGCTCAGTCAGCAAGGCACCTACTATAGAGTAGTAGGCTCAGGCAAGGAGCGAGCATAGCTGCAGCGTAGCTCAGGCAAGGACCACAGGCAAGGGCCTGAACTTGAACATAGCAGAGGACCGAGGCAAGGCTTCTTACAGCTCTTACTTGGACCTTGGTTGTTGTCACAGCACCCTGATTCAAGGTTACAGAGCAGGACCATGTCCAAGATGGCCTTGAGTACAGAGAGTGAAACCCCTAGGAGTAGGAAAAGAGTTTGCAAATGCAGTTGGTGTGCTCAGAGCCCTGGCAACACAGACATAGCACCACGAAGTCTGAATGTTTCTCTTGCTGGGAGTGCTTGCCATACCATCATTAACTTCCAGAGTCACAAGGCAGAGCAAAAGTGCTGTCCGCATAGTTTTAGAAAACTGCCTATTGCTCTAATTCCCTCTACTTCAATAAAGTGCTGAAACATGGCAATCTACGCAAAGGGGAAAGGTCAGAAGTTACCATCCTTTCCTATTTATCAAGTAAAGTTCACAATGGTTCCTGGTACCAAGACAAGCTATGGAATAATGTCTGAAACAAAAATCCAGTAACAAGTGAGTAGTCTTCACTCTAGGAAGATTAAAATGCCAGTTAAGGCATTAAAAATAGAACTCCAATCTAAAGGAAAAATATCTCTTCCTCATAACAATGAGGTGCTTTAAAATTCCTAAACACTCTATAATTCCTTTCTCTCTTATCTATAAGAAAAGCTAAACCATACAGTAATAGTTTCCTTGCATGCTCACACTATTTAAAAAAACATTTGTTGACTCAAATATTTATATTTTAGTCTTCTTTAAAAGACCTTTAACAATTGCTTTGGGTTTTGCACCATTTGCGTAATTGAAGAAAAGGAGGCTTTCTTTTCTAATGCATTCCTTATTGTTTTTTATGATTTTTGTAAATATTTATCCATAAATGACAGAAACCTAAACTTATCAATGCTGTGCTTTTAATAGGCAAGAAACAGAAATTAGGCAGTTTAGACACAACCTGTTTTTAAGTTTTACTGGCATATAATTAACACAAACAACATCCCACACCCCCCAGCAGACATCATGCTGTACCCATAAAAGCCCTACATTTAGTATATACCACTATGTATAACATGCTAAGAAAGCACTCCTAAGTCATTACCAATAATAGAATCAACTGTGCCCAAAAGTGGGATACCCTGGTAAAAGCAGGTTTTGCTGTTCTAGCCTGTAATGCGTTCTCTCCACATACAGGGATCAAAGTCACTCCGACCCAGTACTCCGGCCAGTATGATTGCACCTACAAAACTTGTTATAGCAGCAGAAACCACACTTTGACTAGTTCTATTTGATATGCTTATGTAAAGGTGCTTATTGGACTAATATAAAAGTCTAATTTTGTCAATTTGCAGGAAAAACATGTTTGGAAATGGTGCCAGTAAGATGCAGTTTTCTCTCTGTTGGTAAACAAGTCCTAGCGTAGGCACAGCTTTTTCTTCCCAGTGATGACACCAACACGTGGCATGGTGCTGGTGTGGAAGTACTCACTGATATAGGTCGTACCACTTACACAAAGCGTCAGCTGCAGTGGTGTAGTTCTGGGATGTGATCTTTGAGTGGCACCAGAGAGAGCTGTATGGGAAGAGGATGCTACGAGCAAGGGGAGCAGGCACAGCACACTCTGGGATGTGTAGGGCCCAGGGTGAATATTGCTGGGTAACAACCAAAAGGCAAGAATAGTATTTGATGGGGAAAACAGGGCAGCTAGAAGCTCTGAGACAACTCAATATCCAACAGTGCAAAAGACAACAGGAAGATACTTAAACACAGCTTTCATCTGAATATGCAGTGTCAGTGAAAAAAGACCTCTTGGAGTATCACCGCATTTCCTATAGTAACTAAAATCTCTTTAACACATCATGCACGTCAGACACTGCTTGGAATAAGTTTGCTTCAAATTTGTATTACAAAGACTTGAGCAATGCACTACACATATATCTGAAATGTATGAATGTGATGTCTTTTAACCAAAGAAAGTGGGACTATAAGGGAATATGCAGCCTGTCTCAGCTGTGTGCCTTTAGGAACTTACTTTAGTTTCCTACAGTGGATTGGATTGTGGATGGAATTTTTGAACAAAAACTTCACTCCCAGTCTTTCAGTACTCCAAAATTAGGCTAAACTGTTCACATGCTGAGACAACCAGTTGTCTATTGCAGGAAGAAATCTGCAGAGGGTGGAAAACACCCAAATGTTCCACATGGGACTGAGAACCAGCACAGTCCTGAGGGGAGAAAAGTGGCAGAGCTCAAAATCCAGGAAGACCTGCAGGTGGTTCTAACAGCAGCAGCACAAAAGAGGGCAATACCTAACATACAGAAAACAAAGAAATGCCATGAAAACCTTTGCTTCCATGAGTGAACAAAAGTGAAAGGCAGGCAGATAAATAAGAGTAGATCAAAACCCCAGATGATTGATTTGAACAAAACGTGGATGTGATTGCCAAAAACATATGTGAAGAGCAGAGCTTGCGAAGTTAATGCCATTAGCACAGGTTGTGACAGGAGGAGCCCAGCTCCACTTACTGATTTCGGAGGAAGATCTTACCCCTATGTCAACTTCTTTTTTTAAAGGACAGCAGAGCGCTGATCTTTAAGATGTTAGAGAAAAATGTATTTAAAATTGTAGGCTACGTGTGGATTTTAAAAGCAACCAAAAGAGTTAGTGAAATTTTATGTAGGCATTATTGTAGCTTCTGTGATATCGGATTAACTGTGGAGGCTTGTGATATGCTACAGACACAACTCCAGGGGAGACAAAAGAGTATGTCCTGGTAACAAAACAGAAGGGCACAGGTAAAATCTTCCATAGACTTGTTCATGTTGACGGCAAAAATATATAATTTAATATTCTCAGTTTGCTGGAACAGATGCGCTAAAGGAGTATGTCAGCTAAGCGTTTGATTGACAAAGTCAGACTTGTTCAGCTAGATAAATATTCTAGGTTGCAGTTTACATGGCACAAGTTTGAGCAGGTCACAGTAAAGTTGGTTATCTTACTCCCTTAGTTCAGTGGCACAGGTGAGAGTAATTTTGAAGTAATACCATCCATACTGAAAGGGGTTGTAGTGGAACAGTCTCAGATTCAGCTTCATTGATGCCATATCCTGTTATTTAATAGTGCAAAGTACAATTTAACAGTTCTAATAATGGATCATTGTTGGTAACCTGCAGGTGTTTTTGACAGAAAACTCGAAACTAGAATACTAATAATGGAAGTAGCTGGAGGCAGAAGAAAATATGGGATGTGCAAACATAAAAAGAAATAGAAAACCTCAAATAACAAAGGCGGTGAGTACCTAGGAATTAATGCCTCTTAGAAAAAAGACAAAAATTGAAATAAGTCATCACAGATATCAAAGATGACAGATAAGGTCATCCCCAGCCAGAGACAGAGAAAGGAACATACGGCACCTTAACCAACCCCAAGACAGGAGGGAGACGAGGCACGTACAGAATGTGATGTAAGGGTGATCGTTTGCTGCAGAACTGAAGCAAGACCACCAAATCCCCTGATATAAAACAAGCAGAAAAAATGAATTTTCCGTATCAACAGTGGCAGTGATATTTCAACTGAAAATCACTGTCATTTTTAAGTTGTAAGCCATCACAGTGAGCTCCATTTATCACCTGGAAAATTTTAAAATGCCCATATATTTTTTACTCTTGTCCAGAAAGAAAGTTGAAGCACTAAAATTGGCTAAGAACTTTCCTGTGTTCACTTGCAGCACCTCCCACTGAAGGGCAGGAACTCCTTTCTCTGCTACAACCTTTTAGCAAGCAGATATCTGAATGTATTCCAAAAATCTGTTCATACCATGGTTAATGAAGACCAAACAGGTTTTGTACTTGCATTTACATCTGATAGCTTTTCTTTAATAGGCAGAAACATGGTAGCCTTTAATAATGGGAAAGGAAATGAATATTTCCTCTGCTGCTTTGTCAGACAAGGAATAAAGTAGCAGTTCTTTTTTGTTAATTCTCCCAAGGCTTCCAGCAAGTGACAATACATAAAGGGCTTTTTGTTGCCTCTCCCTTAAAGGGACAAGTTTATGTTGTCCCTCTGTTGTACTTCTGAAGTTAGATAAGAGTATTTTTTGCTGCTTGAAACAGTGTAATATGTGAACTCAAATTATGTAGGAGTTATAACATTTGCAAGATATATTTCTTCTGCCGCAGTAAAGTGCTACTATTTTTAATGAAGCAAAAAACCATACTAATTGTGTATGCATTTGTTGATATTCTCTGATAGAGTTCACTGTATGAGTGCTGTATTGAACAATTAAGCAACAGCACATGTACAGAGACAGAGAGGGAATCTAGAGAAGATGTTTACTTTTTAGATTCAGATCTTGTCTGCCAAATTTATTAAATCAAATAATAAAGACTTATGCTTTCAATTAGTGCTTTAGATTCTGGGCTGTAAAGTAAATTATCTACTCTAGGCTTACGCAAGATTTTCCCGCAATATGAATAAAATAGGTTTGGTTTTGTTTGCTTAAATTAGCATTTGCACTGCAGATAGTACTAGTCCTCTTCAAAGCTGCTTAGAGATTCTAGCAAAGTATTTATCCAACTGTGTAACTTCTGTGAAGCACTGGTATATGAACTAGTCAAAAAGCAGGGGGAAGAAAATCAGTTCAAATGTTTTTTGCCCCCAAATGATGAGTATTTCAGATTTATTTTTTTTAAAGAAAAAACATTTGCCAGGTATATTTTCAGAGCACATAAAGGTGACTCACAAGAGGTGCAGGACTCAGCCCTAGTGTCTAAGGATCACTGGCATCAGTACAAGTGAAGCATCAGCATATGAATGATGAGAGCCTTCAGGAAACTGCCCCTGCTGACTGTGATGGACCCCTGAGCTGGAAATAGTGCTGCTCACTCACCATCACCATTAGGACTGTTTTCTTAGGGCATGTATCCAACCATATTTAAGCACCTATGAGTCTCAGTGACAATGTGAGATCTCTGAACAAGCCTCAGGGTTCAAAACTCACTACTACTTTTAAATGGAAATCTTGTATTCTGCAAAGCTGGGCACTGATTCAAGTACTAGATAAATATATCAGGCAGACTGCCTTCAGCCAGGGGAGTTGCAACCTGACACGTGCTTTATGAATCAGGGAAGTAACCTGTATTGATTCACATTAGTGCTGATCTCATATTCCTCAGCAAGGCTCAGGTGACATTTCCACTCTCTTGATGAATTATAAGTTCATATCATTCTTAGAGCCAAGCCAGACAAATCCAAAGAACCATTACTTTCAAATGAGAGATTTTATAACAGAAAGAGCCTGTGTTTTCTCAAGTTTTAGAGTATTTTTAACCTTGTGCCCCTGAAAGTTGCCAAGCTGGCTAGCCTGGATGCTAGAACCACTTGCTTAATGGAAGAAGAGTAATACTGCAGGCAGACAGACAGGCTTCCTCTGGCTGCAGAGTCAACACGGTCTCAGGCTCTACCACTCCATCAATCTTCAGTCTCTCAGTAGACAATGCTACTGAGCATCATTTAGCAGCAGCCCCAAACTGCAAGGAGACAATGAACTGATTCCAAAGCAGCTGCCACTCACTCAGCCAGGTGAGAGGGCCAGGTACACTCTGTAATCAGAGGCAAAGGGACCAATCTCACCTGCAGACTGTCAGTTTCTAGATTCGTAGGTTAATTTTTAATTCCCATTCTTGCCTTGTCTTTGCTTATAAGTTCAACTATCTAAGCAATCTGCAGAAGCTTGAATTATTTTTAGCAGGTGGATGTGTACATCCTTCTGCGACTTCTACTTACTCAGAGTCAGAGAGGTTCTGTTAGAGTATAGCTTATATATATCTTTATACTCACAGAAACAAGGTTGTGGGAGGGAGTGATCTCTTACCATTCTAATTGATAGTGTTGGGGAGATGAAGAAGAAAGACAGGTTTTTAGGTCACAGCTTCTTCAGTTCTGAAGCAGAAGCAGCAAGCCTGGAGACGGGTGCAGGTCAGAACTGAAGATAGCTGCCAAGGACAGGAGAATGTTTTTAGGGACAGCCACTGCTGCTCTGGCCTCTCAGTCTCATCCCAGGGTGCTTTCCAGAGATGAGTCTAGGAAGAGGAAAACATAATTTTACTACCTATTAAAATCATAAATTCAGTACAGATAAATTTTGCCATACCGTGCCTGCTGTTGTTCAGAGCTGCTGACTCTCTACAGCCTTTACAACTTTTCTGCTTCCCTCCTTGCTGTCAGGAGGCGTCCGTGCCTCTCATGTGTCAATGACCCTTTTCCCTCAACTTGTTTAAGGGGTTTAAGCTCCACATAGTTGCTCACCTACCTGTATTTTGCCTAGAGGTTTAGTAACTCTATTCCAGGACTGAAGAAAGTCCATGTGTTCAAGTACTCATTTATTCTCTCCGGCAGTACTGGTACTTTATAGTAGATGTGATCTCTCATCTTTATCCCACCAAAGCTTTATGATACCACTCCTTACTCTTCCATATACCTTGATTACTTTTCCCCACAGGCTATTTCTGGGCCAGGGGAGTGAGCACACAAGCAGTTAGGTGCGTGCAAGGGAGAATACGTCTTGTATTTGGTTTTAGCATTGGCAGGATTCCCAGACTTGGAGCTTTCTGGAAGGTGACTGTCTACAAGCTGTGTCTATGAGGGAGCGGCGAGGGCTGAGCTGCCCTGTAAGGGCAGGTGAGCCGGGAGCCATGGGTGCCAGTGAAGCAGCAGGGCCAGAGGCCACAATGAGCAGGGAACAGTGGGGCAGGACCCCTGCCAGGCGAGGGGACAGGCCCAGGGATGGCAGCCAGGGTTGGTGACAGTCCCATGACTGCCAGGAGAGTCTGTAGGGACAAGGTAGACCGAAGGTTGAGTCAGGAAGTCCAGGGCACAAGGCAGGGTCAGGATGGGGAAGGAATGAGCCTGACACAGACAGAGCTGCAGCTTGGGCATGGGCTTGAGATGAGGTGCAGGCTCTAAGTCAGGGACCAGAGGCCCCAGGGGAGGCGTCTCACAGCTCTTCACAACAGGCTGGTCCTGGTCACCAAGCCATGCTGTGTCAGAGCAGGCCTTGAGCACAGGCAGCAAAACCTCTGCAAGGGGACATTGCCTGGTGGTGGACTCAGGGTCCCGGCAGTCCTATGGCTTTAACACAATTTTGTCCATTGGGAATTCAGCTTTGCAAAGGATTGGGGCTGCTGGTGTGACCCGTAGTCAAAGGAGAAGCAGTGCTCCTTGACATGGGTCTGTCACATCTAGCAGAGCTCTGAAGTTTAGGACCAGGGCCTCATAAGTGTTGTAGTATTTGAAGAGAAACTGATGCAGGTTAACATTTTGTACTAGTTATGTTGTTGTGCTTAATGATGATCAAACTGAAAAATTCAGTGGTCGTTTATGTTATTATAGTGCATTTTTTCGAAATATTCATCACACACAGGGATCCAAACAGCTGACAGCCATACCTGGCTCTTCCTCCCTCTGGAGCATGACCAGGTGAGATGGGAAGGGCAGCCAGAAATTGCGTGTCAATGTCATCTTTCCCCCAACGCATATTCTCTCCACTGCTGATGTCATTTATACTCTCTATCCTATTCTTATCATGTTACTTGTTTTTTAAGCCATCTTCCTGCGTCTTTTCCTTGTCATTAAAAAAGTTCAAGATTAACAGCAGAATGAGTGCTGTCTCAGAAGTGTTGTCTTAGAAAAGTCTGTATTCAAATGGAGAGAAGGGGAGAACAGAGGGAGAGAGAATCACTGAAGATTTACTCGTTCAAGGAAGTTTTGAGTGTATTCATTCCCACCAGCTTTATTCCCTGGTGTACATATGCATGCGTAATGAATGTGCAACATAATTTGGTTGTTACACAGTGCAGTAAACAAAGTTCCTTGTAAGAGAACTGCAAAACCAGATGGATCGCTAATGTGAAGGCACTCAGAGAAGTTGCAAGTTACTGGAATTACCCTATCACCTTCTGTTCCTAACATTCGCTTTGGAGGATTAGATAGTTGTTTTGCACAGCTCTTTGGAAGTGTAAAAAAATCCACCCCACTCTCATGCTGCCATACCGAAAAGATAAATCCTTCTACAGTTTATCTTTCTTCAGGTACAGTATTTGGCATGAAGAGTGATTTGTTTAAACTATTTCTAATGCTTTGATTTTCCCTTCAAAAAGATACCCCAGTCCAGAGTCTACAGATTTCAAACACTTCCCAGAGCCCACAGGACTGGAGAACAGAGACCCATGTCTTCCCAGAAGAGCCCACTCTTCCTGCCTTTGTGGGGAAGGGGCAAACTGAGGCACAGGCAATTGAGACAAATATAAAACAGATCCACAAAGGTGAATGCCCTTCCATTACCACTGTCTATGGTATGCTTGCTGAGATACACCAGCCATCATGGGAGCTACTGCTCAGGGCATGAGGAGGCTGGATTTTGCTCCCACTGAATGCCCTTGCCTAGAGGCAGCTTGTTCAGTCTCTGAGAGAGGGTTGTCAGTGCTGCACCAGGCACTGCCGCCAGCAGGAACGTCTTCCAGCCTGGGGCTACTGAACAGAGCAGGGCTGTGATGTTCTCTGATTGTACCAACAGTGCCATGGCAAAGCAACTAATTAAATTAGGATGATGGAGCTGAAATGTCTATCTATTTCATTATGAAGTGACTTAAAATCCTCTGTCAGAAAGCAGAAGTTGTGGACCATGTAATGCCTGAAGTGACAAACTATTGAAACAGGAGCTGAGAACAAAGTAGCAACCTTTAACAAAATACTAACTCTGAAAATTACATCCCGAGTTTTTCTTTGTGATCTATGTTTTAAGTCTGTTTATGGCTTTTACTGTAATAAGTGCCTTGACATAGTTATCATATGCCACAAATCTTAGAATCAATCAGGTCATCTCTCTGCTATGTCATTATGGCAACCTAAGTGACTGCCATTAAATTTAAAAAGAAAAAAAGACTTAATTTTCTGTTCTAATCATCATTATTATGACTCCAGTCGTGGAGAGAGTGAGAGAAAGAAGAGAAAATGAAAATAATTTTCAAAAACTAGAGTTGAAGGCATGTATTTATTTTAATCAGCATCATTGTAACTTCTACCAAGGTTATCTAAAACCTGTCTCTTGCCATTTGTCTGCATTTTGGCTTTGGAATACAATTTTTGGGGGTGGGATGTCCCAGGAATTTGCTGAGGAAATCCCTGGTTCTGGCTCACGTCCTGAACTAATTCTTTTATTCCTGACCAGCACTGGCCTTATTTGGGAAGACAAAAAGTAGTCCTGGGTACGGATACTGCACTGCATAACACAGTTTTTTTTAAAAATGCAGTTAGCATCACACCAGATCAAAGCATAATAACAGAATGAGGTTCTTACACAAGATGCACATGTGCCTTCTTCAGCAGTAGCGTATTTCCCCTTCTTAACACCCAGGTAATAGAATAATGCTCTCTAACTGAATTAATAATTCTAGTTGCACGTTTCTAACCTCTTCATCTTCTGTACAGTGACAGCCAAGCTTTCCGTGTTTTATTTTTGCATTAAAATCCTGAGACTTGATTCCTGCTGCCCTTTCCCCAACTTGCTGATTAGGTATTTGTATCTCCCCAGCCTCTTCAAACCCCTTCCAAACTCCAGTCTAGTCATCTTTGGTTCAGATGCCAAATGTCGTCAGATGCTCTTCTCACCTGAAATCTACCATTATATGGATTATATCACCTGAAATCTACAACATTCTTTTTCAGCTATTCTTCGCCCAGACTAATCCAAGGCTCCAGATTACTTTTAAGACCAATGCTTATTTTACCTCTGCAATGAAAATCAAACCATTGGGAGCTAATCAACTGATTCCTTAGAGGAAGACTGAGGGTAACATTCTGATGGCTGTCACCTGCCTGACCTCCACAGCAATGGAGAGGAACCTCCTGGGAACTCAACCAGGTAGTTCCTCCCTCCTCCGTTCCTCTGGGCAATCAAGATATGTAAGGGTTGATCTCTGTCATTTTTCCTGAACCTTTTCCTGTGGTTCTGGAGAGATAATTGCTTGTATGAACTTGATGCATTAAATTACATTTCTAAGTATGCAATATTTATATTTTGTGGATAAAAGTATCCAGTAAAGCAATCTTACATATGAACTTTACATTTTGTTGTTGAAATTGCAGAGGTAATTTAGGGAGGCACAATGACACAGTGGCTAAGGCACACAAAGAAAGAGGCAGTAGGGCAGTCACCTCTCCTGATTTTTCCACAAAATTGGATTGAAAAAAGGATGCTTCAGTCTCTTTGGTGATCAGATATACTATAGTACTTTTCATAAGCACTGCAATTTTAACAAACTTCTATAGCTGCTATATGTAAGCTTCTATATGTAAGGAAGAGAAGAATCATCTACTCTTGACTATTGAAGTACTTTCAGATTGCATTTCAGTATCCCTTACTGAATTGGTCTTTTTCTGCCAAACGCACTAACACTCCTTCCGGTATTCTACTAACCCTATTCCAGCAGTTCAGAAGCCCTGTCATACTTGAATTACAACCCTTGCGGAATACTTTTTTTCTTCAGTGAGTTCTTTAGGCTTTGACTAAAAATAAAGTGATAACATTTACAGAGTTAATGCTGAGACCGGAGCTGAAGAATTATTCCCAAGTCTATGTTCAGATAACGGCTTTATGCAGTTAAAAGCAGTGGTCTCAAAGAAATAGTAGCACAAAAGTGTTTGAGACAAATCTAAAATCAGTAAGACCTCTTATTTGGATGCTGGCAAAATATCAGTTCTTACAGAGCAATGGATAGGATACCGTATCACAAGAGTTCCTATGTGCAAAACATAACAGATTTTTTTAATGCATGATCATAATAATGATTCAATAAATACAATAAATATTTTTTTTGCATTATATAATAGCAGGCAGTTCACCAGCTGTTGCAGCCATCACATACTGCAAATCACTTATTTGCTGGCAGTTAATATCATTAACCATGTGATTGCTCGGGCAAGCTTTTGGCTGTATACTTCTATTGTTTTAGCTGATTTGGTCCTATTTGATCCACAGTAACATGCCAAGGAGACAGTGGTATGCTTTTCCACCCTGTCTCGGATGTCCTCCTTTTCTATGTTTTGATCAACCTTTATGTCTCTGGTAATGAATTCACAGATTAAGTGAGCTTTTGCTCTTCTTAGAAAACATCACTCGAATTTAAAAGGTCAAAATTTTTCTCTTCCCTCGTAGTGAAAAGCGATCAACCAGCCTAGAAAAATTAAGTGGTGCTACTGGATTCTTAATTGTCTATGCCCTGATTAGCTGTCATTTCTATCTCTTATTTTGCTTTCCTGCTCTTGATTGGGTACTTATTATGGTGGCTATACAGAGACACAGAACCACAGCAGTTCCACTAATAATTAATAATAATTAAAATATTTTTACTCTTTCAGGGAAGGATGAAAACATCCACAAGACAAAACAATTTTAAGAGAGCTGATTCTTTTTTGAGAGATCGCTGTTACTCCCCTTCCCACACTTGAAGTTCTCCCTTACACAAGTAGGTAATTTTTGCAGATGCCTGGCAAAATCAAATTGTAGTGACAATTTGATCTTATACATCCATCACTGGGACTGCAGTCTGTTGTTAAAGGAGAGTGGACTTGCTCAAATAGATTTTTTCTGTCTCCCTCTGCTATGATTATCCACTTTATACATCTCAATACCAATAGAAAAGGTCATCCTAGTTCAGAAAATGTTGGCTAATAACCATGTAAAGACAGAAGGACTGCAGAAAATGCTGTCACTGAGGTCCCCCAGGTTTGAGACAACAACTTGAACCAATGCCAAGTCTGTATAGAGGAACAGAGAAAACAAGAACAGAACAGAAAAACAAGAGAGTATATATCAGAATGCAGTTTTCTTGAGGAATTTTTAATTATTTTTTAAGGAATTGGAGGTTCCATCTTGTCTCCAAACTATAGCTGAGAACAGAGTTCACAGTGAGTAAATTCAGGTAAAAGCAGCATTCAGTGTTTTGCGGTAGAGTTCCAAATTCTACTTAATATTATGTAAAGAATTATTTGCAAGAACTCCTCTTCTACAGCATGTGATGTAAAACTGTACCTAACACAGCACATAAGTTGTAGGACTGTTATTTACTTGTTGTGTAGTTTTGGTTATTAATTTAGTGAAGTACAGTTCTCCATGAAACTTTCCAGTGAGATGTAAAAGTACACTTCACTAAAAATGATTTAGCATCTTCTCTTGCTAGTTCTTAGCAGCCCAGGCTGTGATCATCTGCCCTCTCATCTCATTCCCACCTTGTTTTCAAAACTCTGCTCTGGGCAAGAGAAGTTAAATCTGCTTTCTTGCCTACGTTTGCCAGGCATTCTGTATGTCTTGGTATATAAGTGGTGACTTTCCAAATTGTCCAGTGGCACCAAGAAATGAAGAGACAACTAATTCTTGATTAGTGATAACAGCAGCACATCAGCAGCTAAATAAACAAAACTGGCCACCTGTCTGCCCCTCCTGTTGATTCTATTGTGCAAAGTTGATGTTATATAGCAGTTTGTCTCAGTAAGATTACAACAATAGTTATGAAAAAGTCAAATTATGTGTCTTGGCAAGAAAATATTTCTGTATTAGAAAATGCATCTATTACAGAAAGTAATCAATGCTCTATTGTGTCTTCATTTCCATGAAAAGAAACAGAGGGATGCAAGATGTCTTAGTCCTTTACGCTACAACATGGAAGGAAGCTAGCTGATCCCTCACCCTCTGTTCCTAAGGTGGCCAGAAAATGCCAGCTCCCAGGAAAAGTCTGTGCAAATGCAGCTGTAACTTCCTGTGTACTTCAGCCTTCCAGATCTAAGTCATCAAGTCCTCCTGTATGAAGACAACACTTGTTGGGAGGGAGAGTGAGGTTTGGTACCTGCTGTGCTCAAAAAATATTCACTAGAAAGAGACTAAGATAAACACAGACATTCTAGATGGATGGCCAAATGCAAGTAATGCTGCTGACCTTAAGTCAGACCTGGCAAGCAGTAATTTCAAAGGTTTGAATGTGAAAAGAATAGGAAATCTCCCCACAACTTTTTATAAATGGGTGAAGTCAAACAAGTCATGTTGAAGGTTCCGTCTCAATTATGCTGGAATATGCTGTTCCTTCAGGATAACAAGCTGCTCATAACAATGTGTAAGTTCCCCTTCCATGTGCAGGTGGGCTTCTCAGCACCTTCTCAGAAGGTACTCATTGTGGAAGCTAAATCAACAGGATAGACACAAGCGGAACTCACCCACAGCTATGAGCCAGAACCATTCATATTTCTGTGTTTTTGCTAGCCCTTCCCACCAGTAAAAACATTTAATATCTGGATTAGGATCTATCCTGGTGAAATTAGATCCCAATTAAAAGTACTAAACATTCAATACAGATCAAATATTGCAATGCCACAAAAAAGAGAATACAGAGAATTTCCCAACATTATGTTAAGTGATTTTCAAATCAAAAGTTTTCAGGCTATAATATATAATATAGCATATATATATTATATTATATATATTATACATATTATATATATTGTATTATATATATTATACAGATTTGTACTACATTGAGATGAATGAGCTTATTTTATACTTGGGAAAAAAGAGTAATTTCCCTTTAATAGCACTTTGCCAAGGACATAGTAACCTTGAACATTCAAGTTAGTGGGAGATTTTTTCATTTGACCCAAATGACATTTAGTTCAAGCTCTTACTCAGATAAGTATTCGGCTAAAACCATTAGGTTTTTAACAAATAGATAATAAGGCTCAATCTTGCCTCTATTGAAGATGGCAAGAGGTTTCTATCATCAGGATAATAGAGCTTTTAGCACACACATGAATTAACACAGGTGTCCATGGTACATATTTATACATGAACTGTATGACCAATATGGCAGTCCAGCATTTCTAATTGGTTGTAAATGAAAGAGCCCGTGTCAGCTCCAAAAGAATGTTTATATTCAGCCATGAGAGCATAGATATTCTGCCTAGCTCTTGAAAAAGATAGATATATGTAATAAAGCACATGAGCTATTGAATTAGATTGTCAGTAATGTGCATTTTCAAAGGACCCTGAATATGCATTGTAACGTGGTCAATAAAATATATTTGTAAGAACCTGTCAATAAATAGAATAAATTAGCACATCAGAAAATATGGAGGTGTGTGCCTCAAGTATTCAAGGTTGACTATTCAGTTTTAATCTCAAAGTCTGTTTTCACCTTGGTGTATAAGTGAATGCTTGTCAGTGCATGAATATTTCAGAGAGGAAACGCTAACTGATGGTTACAACAAAATAATAAAACAGTAAAAGCTGAAGATACTTCTTTATTAACATCTTCTATGGTACATTGGAATTGATTTCATAGTACTGAGCTATCCTAAAGAGGTAGAGTGAGACCTAATTAATATTTGCAACACATTTTGTTGGGTGAAAAAAGCTAATAGAATCCTAAATTATTAGTGCCCACATATCATCCGTACTGTGACTTACGAGGAACTGACCAGGTCACCATAAAGCATTACAAGGAAACGCAGGGATATGGGCTGATATACCATCTCATCAATTTGTACCCAAATCTAATTTTTAATAACAATTTTCTTTCAAATTAATGACAATCAAAAATGTATCTGTATTGTATCTCTGGAGTTCTTGAGTTTTCAACATGATGATCAAACGTGAGACAGTTTTATTACACATGAAAAGCATACAAATACATCTTCATACAAATAAACAAACCAAATGAGCAAACAAGAAGTTGAAGGGATGTTAAAAGTTACCTGAAGTGTATTTGTCCTGTAGCATGTGAAGGAAAGAAAATCCAACTATAATTGGTTTTCCATGTTAAAAATGTCTCAAAGGGGCAGTGTTGCGTCCTGCTAAGATACTCAGAAAATAGTACGTTATCATGGTTTTGGCTGGATTGGCCAATCTGAATGACAGATGGCCCCTCCCTCCCTCCTCTTCAAAGAGAGGAGAGGAAGAGATAAAGAGATTTATGAGTTTAGAAAAAGACTAAACTACTTTAATGAAAATATTAAGAAATAATGAAATAATAAATAATAAGAAGAATAAAATAATTTTTAAAAAGGAAAAAAAGTATCCTGTATATACAAAACCTATCAAGCTCCCAGGATGACGACCACATCACCAGCCAGGCACAGGGAGAAGTCTCAGACTGGAGTTGTGACAGTCAGGAGCTGGATTCTGGATCTGGAGTCAGGAGTGCTCAGATCAGGGTCAAAGGCAGTCAAGGGTCCTCCTCAGATATTGGCCACTGAAGAAAGAGACTTGACCCTTTGATCCCCCAGCTTTTATACTGAGCATGATGCAGATGGGATGGAATACTCTGTTGGTCAGTTTTGGGTCACCCATCCTGTCTGCTCCTTCATTCCGCTTTCGACCCTCCAACAGGGCAAATAACGAAGTTAGCTGACCTTGGTTGTTATAACAGTAAGTATAAGCAAGGGCCTATCTGCATACCATTCCTTGGTATGGTCAAGTCTTACCACTCTGAGAGTGAACAGTTTCTGAACAATATGCTGTTAATTTCAGAGTTAGAAGAGGCCCAGCTAAAAAGTAAAATTACTGAACAGAAAATCGGTTATGTTTTACCTCAAACCAGGACATATACATAGCTATAAAGTTGGTATCAACACGTTGCTGATAAAGAATCATCACTGAAGTCATTTTCACCTGCTTGTGGTATACCACTGGTGCAAATAAGTATCATCAGTCAGATGGAAGTTTCATTTGGGTTGGGTTTTTGGCAGTCCAGTTTTCAGAGATACATCCTGCACATTGAAGGGCAGTCTTCCTTGCTCTCATCAGTGTCTGGAAAGAAGCTGGTTCTGGCAGGCTGCCTGTTTGAAAGTTGTTTGCAACAAGCTGTAGTTATCTTGCAGTTGATTCCATACATCCAGCACCTCCATAATACTATAGAAATCATTGCTTCCTCATAGGAGGACTTGTCTTCCTGTTAGTGAAGTCAAAACTGTAGGCAGCTTTTCCATATTCCAAAAACCTGGAATGAGTGGTCAAACTTAAAAAGAGCAACTCCCCCACTGCCATCCCATTATTCTTCTTTTTAATTCAATGGTACCATTTAAACACCATGGCCAGCATGAGTGGTGCTCCAAGTCACGGTGTTGATCACTGCAGACAAGCTGCAGCTTGTTGGTGAATATTTGACATCTTACAGTCAAACAGCATCAGTTTTGCAAACTAATGATTAGGCTTCTGAGTGACTTTTGGCAGCAACACCAGTAACTACATTGCCTGCAGCTGCTGTAGGAAGGCTGTGAGAAAGAAAAAGGTAAGGACGTGAAAGAGCTCCTTCTGAAGGAATTATTTTTGATTCAAACTCACTTTGTTTTCTGTCAGGTCTGACAAGCATCAACTGGCAGAGAGGAATGTGCTGCACACCTGGAAGACTCAGCAATACCACCTTTCTAGTCATCTCTGCAGATCTTCCCTCTTCTCCCCTAAAACCATGCAAGAGAAGCACAGGAAAGTGAGACACACATACACACCACCAGCACCACCCCCATAGTACTTTCATGGTGCCCATTGCTACAGCTGACTAAACAAGTTCACTGAGGTCCTCAGAATCACAGCTGCTTTTATTTCCCCCTTAGTCTGAGCAGTTAAAACATGTGCAAACATGTAATAAATTAGGCTGTAAGAAGCTAAAGCTCCCTTATTTAGCTGGTGTAGAGCAGGTGATAACTGGCTTGCACAAGGATGCATTCTTAGAGGTACATTTCTTCTCAGCAGCTGATTGCTAACTGCACAATATCAGGAGTTTACACATCTAAGACAATCACTAGATTTTTCTCACAAGGAAGGTAAGCAAAGATTGACCAGAGGATGTGGTTCTGGAGGGGCGTGTGGGCTTTATTTGAATCAATTTCATTTGATGTAATGATGCTTCTAACAGGTACCCTGGGGGGTTGCTATTCCCCATGATCTATGAATCTGGTATGACTGAGGGTTACAAGGTACTACGTGGGTCTAATACTGCAGGGGGTCAAACCTACTGAGCAGCTTGATAATCAGTCTAAAGGCCATCCTGGCAGGTCCCAGGAGAGGTTTAAGAACACAAAAGAGCTGAACTTCCAGGTCCTGTCTCCTCCAAAAATGCCAGAGACTGAGCTAGAAATGGTGCCTGAACTCTGCCCAGACCGAGATGGTTTGGATGCACATGGGATCCAAAGTTCAGACCAAATTGCCAAGAATCCTGGTGACAATTATTTGAAGGACTCTGCCAGTTTTGTAATACTATACCACACTATCTGTTTATTGTGGAAATGATTGTATTTGCATGATTTTTTTCCTGTCCTACATACTAAAATTATCCCTGTTTAATAGCTGGAGAGGAAGCAGAACTACAGCAATATGAAATTATTTGCCCAAGGCCATGCCGTGTTTCTTTTGCAGACATAAGAATATGAATTCTTATTTCTTGCCTATCAAATTAGTTCTAGTCCCCACTCTGATTCTCACACCTTAATCAAGTGATGATTTTTCTGTTTTTACGGATTCTTCTGACACAGCATTGAATGGGTGCAAGCCTTTAAGTAGCTTGCTAATCTTTGGGTTTGAGACACCAGTGGAATGTATTTGAAATAAAAGCCAAAGTAATTATCTGAAAACCAAAATTAACAAAAAGAAGGAATTCATTCTACTGATACATGTACTTATGCGGCCAGTTGTTAGGCCGCCTTGCTAACCATGTTTCACAAAAGCATGAAACATATAATGAAATGAAACATACAATGAAATATAACCTTTGTATTCACCAGCATGAGGAAAATGATGAAGGCTGACAAATGGTGTTAGAGTGTCACTGGATAACTGACATCAAGAGTTGTAACTATGGACAAATCTCTCTGAAAAACACTTTTTGAGGATTCACAAAATCTCCGTTAGATTGGGAAGAAATCTAAAGCATGTGTAGGGGGAGAATGGAAGAGACAATGTTTTCCTTGTCTGGTGGTTGTGGAGGTCTTACATATTCTTCTGAATACTTTGTACTGACTGCTGACAGATGAATGGAATCCTGGGTCTGATTCAGCTGCCAAGTTCTTGGTTGGCTCTAAGGCACGTCAAAATATTAAGTTCTTGACCTTGCCTTTTGCAAATGTATTAATTGCCTAAAATGCATTGGCAATCAATTAATTGCAGTGATGCAAAACACTAAAGCAGCATGTGTCTGATGATGAATTTCAGACATGAATTTACAAGGCTGGAACTCTCCTTCAAATCCTGCTTGCTATGACCTGCACTATGTGTCAGGAGAAGAGGAAGAGCTGCAGAACCTCCTCCCAGGCCACCCATGAAGGCTGTACCTGCCCTGAAACCTCTGGGCTGGATTCTCAGCAGGTCTGACTCAATCTATGTTCCTTCAGCCTCCTGCAATCATCAGCTCTGATCCAGAGCCTCTGCTCTGTCCGCCTACAGGCCCTGTGGTACAGTACGCATCAAGATTACAGGAGGTTCTCCAGCAAAGAAGTATTTGTTGTGCTGTAAATGTCTTGAAGCCCCAAATTGTCAGGACAAGCCTGTGCAAAACCTTGTAAAATGGAAGTGCCCTCTGGATGCAGGTGCTTGAATTTTTGAGGTATCTTTGGGTCTTTTTCCACAGATTGCTTTATATTTGGGACAATGGCAGGATGCTGAGACAGTCCATTCTAGTGAGGAACAGGCTAGCTGGGAGTAGAAGGAAGTAGTTTGAAACCATTTGTGTGTCGGATGTCTCGGATTAAAATACATCAGAATACAAATTACTCTTGTTACAATAGTATTTCAAAACAAAGCACTTATTTAAAAACAAATACACTTTATCCGGATATAATTATTCCTAATGTGGCATTTAAGTGGTGAACAATCACCCAGTAACTGCTTTTGTTCTGCTGCAATGACACTCTGTGGTTTATCACCTGTTAGCTTCTCAAGCTAGACTCCTTGCTTTATGCTAGGGTTAATTTTAACCAGCTCATGACTGCAAACTTTTAACAGCTTGGTTTACACTAGGGTTTGAAAAGGTGTCAGTAAACAGTGCATGTTAAGTTAAAGCTTTCTCTAGCAGTCTCGGTGGGTAAGCACAGCCACAAGGTACATAAGGGTAACAGCTGCCAAGTGAGCTGAAAGATTTTTCACGGTGGGGTCTCCCTTTCTCCCAGTTCTCAGCCTGGCAAGATGGATATGATCTGGCTGCCAGCATGTGCCACTGCCTCAATCTCCTGCATGCCAGAAAGCTGACTATTTCCAGCACCCCGGTTTCCACACAGCATGTGCACAAGGAGGCCAAATTTCCAAAGAGTGAAGTTTGGCTCACAGGTGGGGCCAGATCACTCAGACTTTCAGGCAGTTAAGCAATACCAAGGATTCATTTCCAGCCTGGTCACCACACTCCCTACAGACGATGGTTTAGCTTTTTTTAAATTGTGGCCTCAATTTTGTGTAACAGACTTGTAGGCAACTGGCCTTTGGGTTAACTTTGACATATGGTAGATGTTGCACATTCCTTAGTAAATTGTCTGCTACCGTGAAGCCAGGAGGAATGCCCCAGGAGAAGATTGTGTCTTTGCTACATGAATTTATGTAAAGCATTTGGAGTAAAACAGCTTCTCCCTGGGGAATCTGTCTCAGAAAAGAATTTGCACATATAATGACACCTCCAAGAGTTCATCCAAGTGGTTGTCCATGGGACGCTCCCACTGTGCCTTCCGGAGCCATGGGGCAGGGTGGCAGCACGTGGGCTGCAGCTGTTGCTCACCCCTGTGGCACATTTCTCTCCTGGCATGTTCGCACAGGTGGCATTGCAGTCTGCAGTTTTCTTTGGAAGGGTGTGACTCTAATTGTTTATGTCTAATTGCTGTATTCCTCTTTTGTCATCAGTTGCAAAAGCGAGCAGACCCTCCGCACCTCACACCTTGTCCCTGCTGGCGTACCTGCCATTCGTGTGGGAGGCAACAAGGCAGGTCCTACTGGAGCCCAGGGGTAGCGGGGTGGACATGGCAGAGTGGGCAGCCCCACACCGAAGTCATCTTACCAGGTGCTCTACCAGGGGCACCGGGCACCCTCACAGCCACCCCAGGTGGAAGTCAATCAGGAGACCATTTCTGTCCATCCCGGCCACCCAGTGAGCTGCAGCCTGCTGTCCCCCAGGTTATGGCATCAGAAGACAAAGAATTCAAAACCAGCCTTACACAGATTTTCCTCCGAGTAAATCCCAGTCTTAGGAGCCTGAAGCATAATGGAGTGGCAAGGCAATTATTTTTTTCCTCCAACTGCTAATCTTCCTTAGGTTTTGGCCTGTCTTTTTTGCTGATTCTCAGAAAGGGTGATTTGTAGGTGTTTATTGTTGAAATTTGAAGTGATTTAAAATGAATGCTTAAATGTAGTATGACTTTCAGAACTAAGTTATTCATACATTAATAATTTTCTAAGCAGTTAATACTTTTTAAGGACTCCTGTAATTTATTAGCACACTTCATATCTTATAGTTTATGCAGAAATGCCAATTAACCCACACAATGTGCTGGCAAGACAGATGAGGATTAAGTCCCTACAGCCATGGGAATAGCAGAGATGCAGTGACCTGAAAATTGTATCCTTAGCTCCCTTGCCTGTAATTAACATAAATTCACCAGTAGAGTGCCTTTCCTCTTTTTATTAATCCTTTATCTCCAGTCCTGGATCTCTGTTGCTCAAGCAATTAGGACAGATAGCTTATGGTTTCTTGATTCTTTCAGGTCTGGCTTCAGACTTGCAAGGGCTGCCTGACCAGACTTGATAAACTGGGAGGCATGAGGGACGGGGTACCACCATCCTGCATATGTGCAATAAACTTCCAGTTATGCAGAAATGCCAAGGCATGTGCCCAACCAGCTTTCAAGCTCCTATTTCTTGTGCATTTGTTTTCATTGCACAGTTCTGAATATGCATTATGCCCTCTCTTCTTCATTCAGTGTCACTCCTTCCAGACTTTTTTTTGGTTCTTTGCTGCCTGCTGGCCCACAAGTACAATATGCAGTGTAAGACTATGGAGAACGCCTTTTGCACGTGCAGCAGAAGCCAAGAAGGAAGGACTTACGGCCTTGTCTTCACTAATAGATGTACAGTTCAGAATAGGATGACAAAAATATTTTAATAGGGAACCAAAGTGATTGCTCCAATGCTGTCCCCCTTGTTTCCAGAAGCAAATAGTGACAATAGAGTCTACTGTTCTAACTCCAGTTGCTGTTAATTGGCATAAATTTTCATGGATCTTTTGCTTCTGGCTTGAATTTCAGAGCTACCCAGCTGTCACTAGAGCCAGGCAAATGAGCAGAGCTGCAGATGCATGCGATAGCTGACTAGGAGGACATTTGAAACTGCTCAAGTCCTGATATGGCTACCAGCATCACCACACAACTCGACTATTAGAGAGAAAGAGATGTCTAACAGAAGCTTTGAGAGATTTCACAACCAGTATTAGATGGCTGTGGGGAATACTGAGAGTAATACAGGAGTTAGGTTGGTAAAGAAGTTCGTTACAATTTTCTTTTTTTCTCTGTGAAATTACTTAAGGTTTCATCTCAAAATAAAGAGGAATGCAAGCATTTGTGTCCTTAAAAAAAAAAAAATCAATATACTACTTCTCAGATTTTAGTAGTGTAAAAATTAAGGTTAAGGGAGGCAGCAGGCTTCACTGAGGCAACAGGAAAACTTCAAAAGCATTAGGATGCTAATGCTGCTGCTCAGAGTTTCAAGAAGACTAAGCTGTGTTTTGGCTTAGCAATCTTGTCCCACCAACTGAGATATTTATAATGTTATGCTCCTTTGTGCACCTCTTTGAATGTAGTTCATTTGTTAAGCAGGAGGGGTCTTAAAATTGGTAAAACATTCCCTTAACAAGTTCTGACACAAAGGAGAGCTAGAAACTTACAGCTAAATGAAATGATGGAGAAGGCAAGAATCAGTGTGCTGTGAAATAATTCCATGAGTCACAGTGACAAAAGGATCCCCAGGAGTCACCAGCTGACAATGCTAGAGCAGGTCTATAGAAGGAAATACATCTAGTGATTTAATGGGCAAAATTGATAGGATTAGGGGGGTGCTGAGAAGCAGTTGATTGGAGTCATCTGTTTAAGATAGAATGACATTAAAAGTAGAAGGTCATAGGATTTAAGGATTAGGAATATTAATCTTAGAAAAACAACAAACTAAGAAGTCAAAGCTGCTGGACAGTTGTCTTTGGCATATTATCAGTTACTGCAGCAGGGGAAGAATAGTGGCATGTGATAGGCATGGGTTTGTAGTTGAGCTATGTATGGAGATGTGTTTGTTCTACTTGTAAAACCACCAACGTATCTTCAAATTATACTTTTTTTTTTTTTTAAAGGCCTTTAATAGCTAGACTGGGGAGGCAAAGGTTGTTAAATAATCTTTTTCTTAACATCAATCCTGATATGTGTCATCAGAAACAGACAAGATGAGACAAAACTAGAACATGCTATTAAAAGGTTGCTGGAAAATGCCAGTTATGTTATAATTTATGCAATGACAGGGGAGCAATTAACTGCTAAGGTGGATCTTGTTTCTGATTACAGTTATTTCACACAGCTAACATAGACATACCGTCAGCTGGGTCTATGTAGTTTTGGCATAGAGAGAGAGAGGTAGAGGTGGAAGCAGATTATTTTTGGTCTCTCCAGCAACCTTTGGGTTGCACTTTCTATGAACATAGGAGTTCCCCGGTATGATGTTGTGTCTCCAACCCAATGTCATGTTATAGCATGGCCAGCCCAAGAAGGCGCAACTGGCAGCCACTCTATTAGCAAATTTCATTCTTGAGTGATGGTTAAGTAAGATATTTTGCTATTGTTTAAGATTGGGAAATAGTATATGAAGTGGCCCTTAAGGTAAGTGATGTGCTGTGGACAAGACACATTATCTCTAATCCTGCCAGGCAGACCATAAACCATCCTTAAGTCATTCACTGCCAGGTGCAGTTCCCTTCATAGCTGCTTCACCTGATCCCTGAGTCAGTCAGAGGTGCCATTGGTGCTCAGGCTTCTGCTAGTGCTGCTTCCTTCTCCTCTGAAACTATTGGCAACAGAGTTCTGCTGGAAGCCTTTGTGATGGTCCTTTCAGTGACTCTTTTTCTGTTACCTGGACCTTTTACAGAATAAACAGTAAGTGCTGAGGTAGATGAAGAATGAAAGATGAGGGTTTTTTTTTAAAACACAAATCCGTATATGTTCTTAGGCTGGTACTTTTTTCCATCCTAGAGCTGGAAATCTGGCAGAGTTGTTCCAAATCCAACTGGTATTGGTGAAATCCTTGCTTGTGGTTGTGTTCACCTCACTCCATGCTGTGTTTTACTAGATTAGTAAACATGTTGAGAATGTTGTGGTAAACATGCTTACTGCTTTCAATATTTGTGGGTGAGTGATTTTTAAAGCATATTTTAGTACCCTCCTAGTTCTTATCGAAACAACCTCTGCCTATATACTCTTTGCTGTATACTGAAATATACTTTGCTGTATGCTGAAACTCTATACTCAGTTTCTAGGCGGATTTTGCAATCAAAGCAGCATGAAATCAAACAGAACATCAGAGTTCTGTGAGTGCACTAATAAACACGTTGACTGACCATCTAAAGTAATACTGTGGTAAAAATATACATTTTTTCACAGCTTAAATTTAGTGAACATTGAGTTTGAATATTGAGTAGAAAAGTTACCATATCATAGAAAAGGACAGAAGAGAGGCAGTCAAGTGAGAAAGAAAAATGGCTTAGAAAGCAGTAAAAAGTGTGCAAAAGGAAGGCATTAGAAATTGTTGATGCAGAAAGTCAAAGAAATAAACAGACATTAGGAATTGAAATACTTAATTAATATTATCTTGTTACAAAAGAACACCTGCAAAGCATTGACTACTGGGTCTTTTTACAGTTATTGATTGGTAGAAGAAAGAAAAAGGGAAAAAAAAGCAGAAAATTGCTACTGCCAACTGCAGTTAAAACGAGTTGACAAATTGACACTAAGTGCTCCCTCACATGGTGACTACACACACTGTTATTAACTCAGCCCATTATTGCCGATGCTTGTACTTTGTTTAGTGCTCAGTGTTACAATTCTTAAGTCCTCTTTTGTTTGTTCTGTATCTAGTAATAGATTCAGTAAAACACAATAGACTAAATTTACCAAAGGGAAAGAAGTAAAGTGTTATCCTAACTTTAATTTTAAAAGTGATTAAAACTTAAGTCTATAGATGCTGACCACTTCTAATGCTGACAAAATGTTAGCATTTATAAAGTGGGGTTTTTCTACTTTTTATAATATTACAGAGCCTGAGCCAATATGGTGTAGAGTGTAAAACCTTGTAAGATGTGTGTTGAAGGTTTAATCCCAAGACTTGGGACTCTCTGCTTTCAGACTGACTTATAAAATATTATTGTAGTGAACTAAATACATCAAACATGCTATTATGGCACAAGGAAAATCTTACATACATATTTACCACTTGCTTTCAAACGGGTCATCTCTCACAGGCAACAAGCAATGGAAATAAATCTGAGTATGTTGTGTGGGTCTGTTTCAGACCAGGCTCGGGTCTTAGGCTCAGCCCAGAAATCCTTTCCTTTGTACAGAGGAAGGTTACGCTAACCCTGGTTTGTACCACTTATTTGGCAGAAAAGATATTTCTTGGCTGTAGGAATTGTATGCAATGCTTTCTTTTAATTTATTTCTGGGAGTTGGAACTAGATGATCTTTAAGGTCCCGTCTGACCCAAACCATTCTATGATACTGCAACAAGCACAGGATTATAGCCATTGTATTGTGACTTTACCTTGCTGACTGACTCCAAACGGGATCTAAACACCCGTGTAGCAGAAGGCACAACATATGACCCAAAATAACAGGCCAGGGAGTGTTTATTTTGCCTTGCAGTGGAAATTCAAGCTAGACACTACACAATGTTTTCATAAAAATGGTAGAGCCATTCCCTCCCTGTCCTCCCTCCAAAGCTGTGCTCTAGAGGACTTGAAAAATATAACACAGGGGAATTAATGTGCTTTAAAGAAGCAGCATTTATTTAAAGTCAGGCAAATTGGGGGGTGGGGGTGTATTTTGGAATGTGGTGCAGCTGTGTGTGTCTGGCTCTGCTTAACCACAGCTTGTGTGAAGAGTTTTTGTGTGTTTGAAATCCTGCAGCTACAGCACACTGCCTGCCTTCCCCTATCGTTTCCTGAAAAAGCTTGTGAAGGTCCCACTTTGGTGCAGGAAAATTTCGCTCCATAACTGAGGCAGTGGGGTATCACCCATCCCAGCTCTGTTCTCCATTCCTAAGGGCTGCAGCTTTTCTTATGCTCTGAACTACGGCCATGAGACTTCACGAGCAGTGGAAACTGAGCTCCAAAGAAAAAAACTGAAGTACCTGAACTTGTTGTGGCGAGACCGGAGAGCACTGGCCTCATCCAAGCGATTCGGGTTCAGCTGGAATCGTGTCAGAGCGTTTCTCTCCATCCCCCTTCTACCCCTGAGGGCAGAACAAAAAAATACGTTGTACTTGGTGATCAGATCCACTGGAAGGTGCAACAGGATAAAGAAAGATAATATTTCCCTTAGTTTAAACCATGTCCCTTTAACTCCTTTTCCTACTCCCCCTGCCAGCGCTTTGGGCCCCAGCCAGCTGGATCTTCGTCTTCTGTTGATATCTTAAAATGCATAGTTAGAAATGAGTGCATTGTGGTTTGCATTATTTCATTTGTTTGTTTCTGTGATGAGTTCTTATTTCTGGAAGCAGTATTTTCTTCCTGAGGTTTAATTACTTGGGGTTTTAGTAAATGAAAACCTCTTTTATTGATAAACAATAGCAAATAATGGCAGTGATAAACATGTTGGTTAAAAGATTACATTTAACATTAAGTGATACGAATATTTTTTTTTCCCCATGGAATATCCCTTCCAAGAAAAAGCCATTGTTTTGACTGAAACTTTGGGGGGAAAAATGGTGGGGTTTTTTTTTAAAGCCTGCCAACGTTAATTGATATTATTCAGCTACTCTCATTTGCTTGGTTCAGAGTTCTCCTATTTAATTTAGCTGTCTTGATACAGACCTTACCCACCAGGGAAGCTCCTGAGTTTTTGCAGCTGTATTTATTCTGGTCTTTTATGAAGTGGGTTAGCTAACAAAAAGTAGTTTCCAACATACAATTTACATTTGTAAACTTCCCAAATTACAGCCTGGCCTGCTTCATTGTACAGAAAGAAGGCTTCCTTAGCGCTGTAACAGGAGACAGAGTATAAGGAAGCAGCACTGGCACAAAAAGTGTTTTGCAGCAGTGCTGATCAGCGTGTATGTTGATACCTGAATTTGGTTACTCTGGAATGATGATGACCACCAACCTCAACAGTATCTACTGTTAACTGGGAAATGAATGAAGTAGTACAACTGCTCTGCGCCTGGTAAAAGGATGCCTCCTGCCAAAATTGTGTTTCCAGATAGTTATTCATTGACTTACCTGATTTGTTTGGGTCAGGTTTATGCATTTATTTTTTGTATGGTACCTCTAATCAGTTGCAATAGCTTTCTCATTTGTTGTAAGAAGATACATGTACACTAGTTAAAGCAAATAGCAACAACCTGATGATGGTCAGAAAATAATCTCAGCCGCCTACCTCTTCTATCAGTCTGATAGTTTTCCTTTGAAGTCAGAGACAAAACTGCCACTGATTTCAGAGAAGGGCTGTACACAAATGATATAAAACCACCAAACCACTAATACCTAGTGGTTTTTTCTTATCTCAACACTGTATGCTTTTAACAACTCTGGATTCTAGGTCAAAAGAGACAAAGGCCTTACAGGTTTGGAATCTTTTCTTACAAAAAAAAATAAAATTTCAACTTTACATATATATGTAGAATACAACTAGTTATGCTAAAATATTTTTCTAATAACCACTTTTAATCCTGTTTGGTAGAATGCTTATATAGTCAGATCATGGTATGCAGGTTATAACCCTAGATCTGTATGCCTTTGCAAGTACTTCTTGTGGGGTTCACTAAGCTGACTTACAAATTTTGCAGTCTTCCGTGCCATTCCATGTCTGTCTGTCTGTGATGTACCTGCTTTGCCATCGGCCTCACTTTACAGAGCAGGAGAACCATTGATCGCTCTAGGGTTCTCCCCTACACAAGAGAGAAGTAAGCACTCAAGGCAGATTTGCCAGCATATCTTTCTTTCTCTTGGTGTGAAATACAATGGGGGAAAACCCACAAAATAATCACCAAGCAATGGAGCCAATTCAACCTTTTCAAGACCTTTCAAGTATTGCTTCAGAAAATATAGTCTTTCATACAAATAAGAAAATTTTTACTAGCAAAGGTCCAAGAAGAAGGATTCCGGTTGGCTGATGTTCTTTGGATCTTTTTAATAAAGTGGTGTTTCAAGCATATAAAAAACCAGCATTGCAAATATAGTTTTGATAAATTAATTCTTTGTGAAGTTGCCATAAAACAATTTTAGTGTTTCATTTGGAGTCCTGTGAAATGTAAAGTCCTTGAAAAAACTTCTCTAAGCTTGTCTTGTCCTTCTGGGAAATATCCCTCAAACAGCATTATGGTATTTTTTCTTGAGCCTTTGGAGATATATGATTAGTGTTGCAATATCATGCAGCATCAGTATGAGTAGACCAACTTATTTGCTGAGGATTTTTATAGTCTAGTAACAAACTGGCAATCCTGCTCTTCTTGCTGAGGACCTTCTGTACTCATTTGGTTCTTCAGTATTCAGTTATACATCAAACAGTGAGGTAGCAGGTACTTCATGGATTTGTCAGACATGTCCAACATTAATTATACTGATTGCATTAAATCCTGTGCAAATACAGAACAGTGAGGTCAGCTCTGATGATCTGCACATTACACATGTCAATGTTCAGTGGGTACAGGAAGGATGACTGAGGTTATTCCCTCTTTTACTAGCACAGCTCACTTGGACTCCTCTACATCTCTACTTCCAGATGAGGAGGCTTACTGATCTACTGCACAAACCAACATACTCATTCCTACTCTATATTTATATTACATCATTTGTGCAGCCTTCCTATTTCTGCATAAAAGAAGACTGATGTGTGGGTGAACAAACCACCTCGTCTCCTCTTCTGAGTGCTTGGACTGACATTTATAAATCTTTACACTTTTTAATCAAAAAGACAGTTGCTAAACAAACCACTACTTATCCCAAAAGGCACAGTGGATGAGAATAAATTGAAGGAATGATAAGTCCCTGAATAGGTTTTGCTCTGGTGTCTATGTTCCTGTGCCTAGACACAAAGCAGCTATTAGCCTGGGCTGACCAGCCGACTCGGCAGGGCGGGTGGCAGCTTTGGGTGTCAAGAGGGAGACAAACGCTCTGGAGAATACAAATGAGCTGCAACCACTATTTTGAATGAGTGTAGCCTACTAGAAAAGGTAAAACGATGACATTGGCCAAATATGAAATATAACATTTAAATCAAGGTCTTTAACTGTTTTATATAATAATGTGGTACCTATATACACAATCTGGCAGATTTACTTTTTCTTTTCATGGAAGAAATCAAAGCAATCCCCTTTTCATAATCAGGGTGAGGAAATTCCTCTTCGTTTTCTGTTGATTAGTTAGTTATCCAGCACAAACTTGTGAAAGAGAGAACACATGCTGGGGTGGAAACAAAGCTGGGAAAGCTTGTTGTTCTCTGGTTTTGCCTCTCCACAACTCCAGAGAAAACAGAGAAATAGAGTATTATATTTCTGATTCAGAAAATGCTTAAAGCCATACCTAATTTACTGTGTTGGTGCTCATAATAGCTATGCTCTGTAACAGAGGGAGGAAGCAAGATGGTGTGTCAGCTTCCTTTTGTGGAATTATGACTGTATTTACAGGTCACAGTAAGTTGTTATGTTTGCTACAGATCATGAGCCGTGCTGGAGGTACCCCAGCAGGGAGTGTGGCCCACTGAGTTATCAGGTCAGTTTTTTAGTACCTTTTCTACTTATCTGATTTAAGTGCAATAATATGTGACCTATAAACTTGGGAGCCCCAACACTGTCAGTATGGCTAAGGGAATGTTTAATGACTATCTAGAGCTTTAAAGATATACTTGTATCATCCAATGGTGATGTGTCTGATTCTACCCAATGCTTTGATTTATATTTTACTTCCAATTCACTTAAAAAGTGGAATAACCTTACTCTTGTAATGTCATTACAGAATAAAAAATGGATGCTTTGCTTTGAAAATGTCAGAATAATATATTTGGTGATTCAGGGAAATGAAAATGCTAATTTGATAAATTCAGCATGAATTCAGTGATAGTTTCAGTCAACCCAAATGTATGGGTTTGGTGGAAAATATTCTGCCTAGCTCTCCCTACACAGATGAGGACAGCAAAATTTATGAGGATGTTTATAACTATGTAATAAGAAAATAAAAATCCGTTGCCAGCAAGTTACCTGTCCCATAGCTCCTAGGCAAATAATAATAATCTATGTGGGGTCTTTAAACCAAATACCAAATAGCATTGGCTTCATTCATGTGTGAACACAGAGTGTTACTACATGAGTAAAAGATGACATTGGGATAGTGATGTTAAAAGACATTTGAAGAAAAAGCTGAGATGTCCAGGTGAATGTTCTTCTGAGCAGAATATAATTACCTTGGAAGCTGTCTGAAGATGATCGGTAAAAAATTAGTTTAGTTCTGACAGTAATTTCTGGAGTTCTCAGGACTGTGGTTTGATAAGACAGTAAATAACTCCCAGGCTGCCAGGACTGGAGCACAGCTTGCAACCGTGAGATGGGAGGTACTGGTCTTGCAGAAGCTCACGCTAACAATGCAAACTCCCTGTAAACAGTGTGACAGGTCAGCACTGTAGTAGCTGACGTTTTATGCCAGATTAGTGCTCTCATTGCATGGAGGGCCAGGTATTGTCTGTCCCCTCGCAGCTGACGTAAAGCTGGCAGGGACTCTAGATTGCTTGTTCACTGTTGAGTCAGGCACAACAACGTAGTTGGTCAGTGCCCATGTCTTCCTCAGTGTGGAAACAAGGCCTGGCTACTGAAAGTTTGCAGACCCCCAGAGCATCTTCTCAGACACTGGGGAGACAAGATCCATACAGCTCCACGCTGGCCAATACCCTGAAGAGTAAACTTTGATCACTAGAAGGTTTGAAAAGTCCCTTTGCAGACCCCCAGAGCATCTTCTCAGACACTGGGGAGACAAGATCCATACAGCTCCACGCTGGCCAATACCCTGAAGAGTAAACTTTGATCACTAGAAGGTTTGAAAAGTCCCTTTGCGAGGTAAATTATATTGTGATTCTATAGCCTAGACCCAGCCACGTGAATCGGTGTGAAGTAGATGTTTCTGAGTGCAATGCAGTATGAGAGAAAACCGTCACTTTTTCCAGCTGC
Organism: Calidris pugnax; assembly: GCF_001431845.1. NCBI lineage: Eukaryota > Metazoa > Chordata > Aves > Charadriiformes > Scolopacidae > Calidris > Calidris pugnax. The sequence continues at coordinate 7,102,481 of NW_015090990.1, forward strand.
CTGTCTATGCTAAAAGTTGTGCAAACCTTGTTACCAGTTTTCTTTTAGGATAATTTAGTTAAAATTGGCGCAGAAGATTTTGACTGCTTACTGTAGTTTGAGTATGGTCTAGTCCAGTTTAGCATAAGCGTAGGTAGTTAAGCAACATTGAAATCAAATAAAATATGACTGTACCATAATTAGGATGTACACTTTGGCACACTTTCATTAAATCTAGAGCAGGAAGCCAAACCAAAGTGAGTAGTGGAGACAAATGAAGCATGGACACATACAGTGACTCAGGCAATCTCTGCTTCCTCCTCTTCTTCTGACCAGTCCTCATAAAGAAGTTCTGCTTCAGGTCTTGACTTTAATTGGAGCCCAGCACAAAAGCACAAACCCTCCTGAGGTTTGTAAACCTCTTTCATCTCCACACATCTTTTCATGACAGCCAAACTAATTACCATTGCATGTCTTCCCAAGTGACAAAACTTGCTTGTCTGCCAAGATAAAAAATTCGGAAGGTTGTGAAGTGCTATAACCCGGGGACACCTACCATACTGATGTATTTTAAGCAATATAACACAGAGCTCTGCAAGTGATTTGAATTCAGAGTACATCGTTTGGTAACTGGGTGAAGCCACACTGGTCTCTTCAGACTAATACAACCCCATGCAGGAGACAGGGCTGATTTTAGTGGCCCAGCACAGCTTTTGTAATGAAGACTGCTGCCAAGTGTGATTTTACTTCTTAGGTGAAATTATAATAGAAGCTGACAAAACTAGCCCCACAAGAATCTGGAAGTCCTCCCAGTCTCTCTCTGGGACCAGCAGGTAGAAAACATGTTAGAAGAATGACAGCTCGGGGCCATGCCTCATACTGCCACTTCCCTCCTGCCCATGGTCCTCCACCCTCCCCAGGAGGGCGCAGAACAGTTGTGCAACACCCAGGCAGTTCTTGGCCTTTCTGCTAGGCATGCCATCAGTGGCCTAATGATACGGACCTACGGAAACGGGACTGGCACCACTGCTTTTACACAGGTCAGCCATAGCCATCTTTTCTGCTCAGAAACCACACGGTTCACATTTGGACAATAAAAAGTCTCAGTGGATCACATTATTGGCACCTATATTATCCTGTCCATTAAGTGGACTGGCCCGGAGTCTGATTGCAGTTCCCTGTGTGTAAGCCTGGCGCTACTCCAGAGTTACAGTAGCCTAAATGAGATAAAACTTTTGGCTGGTTACTTTCAAGTCTTTGGCAGTCCTTTAAAATCACGAGGGTTTGCTGCAGCTTTCCTGTTTTGGTGGAGGAACTCCTCCAGGTGGCCAGCAGTATGGCACAGACACGTTGGGGCTAACAAATACACATTGCCAAGCTCACTAGAAGTGGTTTAGAGATGCAATACACACTCCTGTTGACTGCAGATGGATAAATAAACCATGACAGGTAAATAAAAATAGTGAGTATTACTGTAAATTAGTAAAGCTACTTTTGAGACATCCTCCCAGTAGGAAAGATCGCTGTCAATATCCTTCAAGGAAGCCTCTAAGGTTTTGTTATGAGCTTGTAACCCAAGCCATATTTGCAGCATCAATGTTGCTTGAAAACTTTAAATGGCATTTCTGTGCTAAACAGCTGTGTTTAAACGTGTTCTTTTTCTATGCAATTTTTGCAGTACCTGTTGGAAGATGGACCTGATCAACCAATATCTTATGTGTCCCATTACTTAAAGCAACTCTCTTATCTTAATGTCTGAATACTTCTCATTTTTAGTCTTTGCTTTGTGTGTGTGTTTATATCTGTGTGGAAGCCTAAGACAGCTTAAACTACTGCCTATTTTTAGCAGTTTAACATTGACAAAAAAAGTATTTATTTTTTCCAGAAAACTTTCTGACTGTTCATGTATTAAAACATATCTACATTGGAAAGTGTCACACAGTTTATTTTGATCTGTGAAGAAGCAGCAAGTACTAGCAATCCCTTAATGTGATGTGAAGAGGCTACTGGAAGTTTATGGTCATGGGGAGAAGAGGCTGGTGGGCAACAGAAGTCTGTTGCGTGAAAATTCATTTAACAAACTTGTTCTAAGTGTCTGAAGGAGAAACCTCATTAGACTAACAACAATAATTTTATTTGTAAAGCAAAGGAACTTTCTCATTTGCACCTGAGACATAACTTGGCTTCTTGATGCTAAACTAACAAGACATACATAAACAACAAAGTCCTTCATTGTAGAGTGGCCACTCTGCTGGTTTCTTAAGGTCTTGAACTAGTGATGTGCAGTCTGTCAGTTTTCTCTTTGTATTTATGGAGTAGAAACAGAACTTCGGTAACTTTTGGGGAATTTGTGTATATGATTTTGTTTAGTTATTACTAACTCCTGTATATTACAAAGAGTGCCCAGGCTTTTGAGGAAATGGACTCTCAGCCCTTTACATGCTTTTTGGCCAAGTTCTATTGCTATCTTGGAATAAGTTGTTTCAGGATATGAGATCACATGTGAAACCACAGTTTTTGAAGTTCTGTTGGGCTCCCTTTTGTGATATAACAGTTTTAGGGGGCAGAAAAACAAATCCTGGTAATATCTCCCTTCAAAGCACAAGATTCAGGCATCCTCATTCCATAGTCCTGTCTTGGCTACATCTACATAATTGCTGCTACAATTTGAATCCAATTAAAAGCTTTTAATTGGTCATCCTCCCAAATGTTTCAGAAATGCCACTCATTTTCAGGTATGCCTAGAGATCTGTTGTCCTAACATTTTAGTCTGACACAAAAGTCAGTTATGCTAATTGTTCAGCAGGAATTAACCTCTTATCCTTCATCAGATTATTACTGTTTCTAGGTTCACTTTGTAAAGATCTCTTCCTTTCCTGTGTCTGTACACAAGCAATGCCGGGCACCAGCACCTGAGAGCCTCAATACTGGCTGGGAAAGAACTTTGTATTGGAAACAGACTTAAATATTGAATATACTTCTAAACAGACTGGAATATTGAAATATGCTGCAAAAAGTCACCTTCAGGTACAGAATAATGATACCAATTTTCTGATTAAAATTAACCTTGCCTTAAACACAATTATCATTAACAAAGCAAATGGTTATCTCTATACTGTCAGCTATTAAAATTATATCTTAAGAGCTTTTCATCAATAGATTTCAAAGTTTTTGCTTCTGAGGTCATTCTGAGGACACACACTCATATCTCTATTTAAGACTAGCTGATGCAAATCAATTCAGAACATTCAGAAACCTGGATGATTTGGGTATTGTAACTGAAGAGATGTGTGTGTGCAGGAGCCAGCTCAGGTGTTTGTGAGACAGTGCCGGAAGATGACCCGGGGAAGTTCTAGGGGGGGGTTGAGGTCGGTTGGGAGAGAGGTGAAATCCAGCCATGAAAACAAGGCAGAGAGGTTGGAAGGAAGAAGGGACATATTAGCCAGCTACATTTTTGGGCACTGGCTAAAAAAGGTCTTGCCGATTTGAGCAAAGAAATTATTTATTCTGCTGAGAAAATCATTATTTGTAAGTGAAGAAGGCTGCATTAGAGGCATGCAACTCCCATGGTCAGTTTTTCCTCTGAACTGAAACCACAGCAAAGCCCTGGCTTTTGGCAGATAGCTCATGTCAGAGGCTCATAGTAGGATACATAGCTCATGTCAGAGGCTCATAGTAGGATACTGAATTGATTACGCACAGGGTTGGAGCCAGTGGGCACAGGCAGCGAGCACCATGCTAACCGCAGTGAAGGAAGAGATGAGGGCAGACAGATCTGGCAGTGGTGCTAAAGACCACGCTTTTTTCCAGTTGATTTGAAGGACTAGGTGTCCATGGAGCAGCCTCCAGGTACCAGCTCTTGTCTGTCTCCTCAAGAAGCAACCACAAGAACTGAATCAGAATATTTACAGACACTCAGGATGTCGGCTCAGCAATAAAACAGAAACATCCAATGGTGGGTTCACCCATGTGGCTCTTCAGCCATCCTGCCAAAACATCCCCTGAAACTTGCCCGAAATGGCCTAGATGGACATTCTCTCCTTTACACAGAAATGTTTTGTTTTGTTTAAATCAGTGCAGTGCTTTTCACAGCATCGGGGTCATGTGTTTAACTTAGAATTTTCTTCAGCACAGAAATGTCAGCACTGACACGAGGAGCCCTGCAATTAATTTTTCAGGAAGGGCAAGTAGAGTCGGTGAGGGGAAAAGAGCAAGCTAGCAGAAAACCTAAAGGCAGGATGATAAAACTCTGGAGTATGCCATGTGCAAAAGTCAATGTCTCCCAGTATTCAGTAGCCAGCTGGGGAGTGTGGTGTTACAAGGGCAAAAACCTAAAATAAAGTGAGGCTGGGCAGACAAAATAGTGATGTTACGGGAGCAGCACATCCACCACTTGAAGGAATTTCGCGTGTGCCCAGACCACCGTGTGTATCCAGTGGCTACAGCCACACTAAAGCCAACGCTGGTTACCTTTGCTGTGAAGTCTGGCGCGGACAACTACAGTTTTCCTCTTGCAGCTTGTCTCTACCGGGACTGGGCGCTGAGACCAGGAATCGAAAGTAAAAAGCCAAAAAAGATGTTTCTCCGGGAGTGTGAAGCCAGAGCCCTGACCCCAGTCCCGCGGCTGCTGAGCGGGGCGCTCTCAGGCGCTTCCCGCGCCTCACGGCTGCCCGTTTGCGGTGCGGGCTCTGGGGTTCAGTCACCCCGCGCTTCTCAGGGTCCTTTCACCCGGGGCGGCCCCGCTCCCATTTAACCGCCCGGGCAGGGGCTCCCGGCGCGGGGAGCGGGCTGGAGCGGCCGGTACCGGTCCCTGCGGCGGTGCGGAGCGGAGCCGGGAAGAGGAGGGCTTTTCCTTGCTGCCATTTGCCTATTTAAACCCGGCCGCAGGCTCTCCGGGAGCCCGGCGGTACGGCACGGCGGGCGGGAGGGCCGCGGCGGGGTGACGAGGCGCGGAGCCGCCAGGCCGGTTGGGGGCTGCGTCCCAGCTGGCAGCCTCGGTCGCGGTGAGTGTCCCCGGGACGGCGGTCCCCGCTCGCTCGGGCCGTGGAATTTTCGGTGCGGGTTTTTTTGGGTTTTTTGGAAGGCGAAGGGGGGCGGGGGAGGGCCGCTCCTGCCCGGCGGGCCCCGGGGC
>NW_015090990.1:7107873-7162431 GCF_001431845.1 Calidris pugnax
CCGCCGGCTGAGAGGCAGCGTCCTCCTCCGCCTTTTCCCGCCGCTTCTCCCCCTGGTCTCGCCGGCTCCTTACGTTTCCCCCCCCGCCCCGGCCGGTCACGTAGCGGGCCCGATGCGGGAAGGTGGCGGGGTTCGTCAGGCAGCCGGCGCTCCTCTCCCGCAGCGCGGGCGCTAGGAGGCGAGGTCTACCCGGGAATGGGCGCAGCCCTCCCTCCACCTGCGGCGGCCGCGGCGGGAGCAGGGCCCCGCTGCACCTGTGCGAGCCGGGGCCTCTCCGCACACACACCCCCCCTCCGCCCTCCCGGAAGCCCCGCAAGAAGGGCTGCGGGGCCGGGCCGGGAAGCTGTCCCGGAGGGGAGTTTTCCCGTGTCCCCGCCGCAGGGGCAGGACTGGGCCGGGCGGGAGCGGGGCGCCGGTGGCGAGCACCGGCCGGAGGGAAAGGCGCTGCCGCCTGGGCGGGCGGAGTGTTGCCCGCCCGGTGTGTGCCGTGGCGGGGCGGTCCGTCCGTCCGTGCCACAGATGGGAAATGCTCACAGCGCCGTCGGGATGTTTCTCCCTGGAGAGATGCTCCCGGCGCTGCTCGTCGCCGGACCCAACTCCCCGTCCCCTTTGAGGTGCCTGAAGTAACAACGCACATCTCACAAACGCATAAATACACATATATTTAAGCACAAGGCGTCAAAATAGCGATTGGTTAGCCACGGCTACTTATTTTCTGTTTCTCCCGCTGGGTATGTGAGAGAGGCCGCCTGTCACAGGGCAGCAGCTGAAGTGAAGGGGGCTGGTTGCTCACTTGCGCACGCCTCGGTGCTGCCTGACAAAGGTGGTGGTCCCTCCATCTGCAGAGAACAAAAAAGCCATTCCCCACGCCAACACCTACGTGTTTTCAGTGCGGTCTTCCCAGGCCATGCCATTAGGGTAGTCAAAGAAGATGAAGGAAGACCAGCAGTTGCCACATGCTAGAGAAAAAGGCTGTAAAGATGCTTTAAAAATGATAAAATAGTCGATCTGCCAGGTAGTGCTCCACATCTCCTAATCATTCCTTCACCCCGGTTGGAATATGGCACCTGGGATGTTGGTTTGTGAAAAACTTGGCTGTTTTCATGACTCAGTTGAGAGGACCATGTTTGTTTTGAAAAATATGTTGTCTCCTGGGCTGTTGTTAACTTCTGTGTTGCTTTACAGATTTACTGAAAAAGACAGCAAAACTTGAAGTCTGCTTGAAAATCTGAGGTTATCAAAAGTGGATTTAAATGCTTATCCTGAGTTAAATACTGCAATATAGTAACAATTTGAGTGCCAAGTATTATTTAGATAATGCCAAATCATTAGTGTTTCTTCTCTTTTCTTTTGCAGCCTGTACAATGTGTACTTTCAAGCGCTGAAAGTGGGTGCGTGATGTTGCATCTCTTGCCAGAGATGCAAAATGTATCTGAACTGCAAAATGTATCACAGCAGGGCTGTGTTGAGATGGGGGAGCAGTTAGTCAGGGAGACGATTTCAGCCTAAACTTAGAATCACATTGTTTCCGCTAGTTCCGATGTGACAGTTGTTAGTGTCATAGAAGCTACTCTGATTATTTAGTACTGTCTCCACTCCCTCTGGTTATTTTTTCTTCATTCAATTAAAGTACTTTTTAATTTTGCAGTACAGTAGATTTTTAAGTGTCAGTTATACAGGTGGTAAAACCAATACATTTTATAATTTTCTTATATTCATTAGGCTAATTTTGAAATTTATGTCTGGAAATGTGTTCTGCTAGTCTGGTACTAGGTGAGAGACCTCCAAAAAGGTTTTATTAGTAGTTTAAGTATGGGGTTTTTTTTCATTGTAATTTCATAGCAATTGCAAAACTCCACTGTGAGAGTAGGATCAGGACATTTTATGTGGGATTGGATTAATCCACACAGCATGGTACAATTGTGATTTTTCATGTACTTTCATTAAAGCAGGCTGAGCAGAAGTGACTGGACCTGCTTCCACTGATCAAAGCAGGGGGATTGTCTTTGACTTGAATGGGGGAAAGATCAAGCCTTGTTATTGCTCATTAGTAATTTATTTTGTTAGACCTCTGCTTTGTTTGTTGGGAGCCACAAAAATGGTTCATGTGTATCATGGGCATGCACATTACCCAGGGAAGCTGTGGATGCCCCATCCCTGGAAGGGTTCAAGGCCGGGCTGGATGGGGCTTTGAGTGACCTGGTCTAGTGGGAGGTGTCCCTGCCCATGGCAGGGGTTGGAACTTGATGATCGTTAAGGTCCCTTCCAACGCTAGCCATTCTAGGATTCTATTATCGTTAATTAAAGGCTTGCAGTTATTTCAATTGATAAAGCTATACAAGATCTGGAAGGGAAAAGAGAGGAATATCTTAAAATGAAAGGTTTTCATTCTTCTGTGTATTAAAACAGTTATGTTTTTTGCTTTCAAAGCTCAAGTTGTAGATGACTGATGTACATGCTACATCCTGAAACAAGCTTTTGCAGATATGTAACAGTTCCCTGTTTTTGCAATGGTAACAACTAAAGAAAAAATAAAAATAGATGCTGTAATACTTTTTTTTTAAAAAAAAAAAAAAGCGAGGTCTGCTTTAAATCCATGGTTGTACAGCAATATTTGTAACATTAGTGCATTCTCTATTTTCTTTTGTAAGATACTCAATACAGGTGCTCTTGTAACTTTTTTTTTTTATGCTGGTGGGTAGGCAGCCACAGGGTGTTATGAATCTGATTACATATTTTATATCCATTATTTTCAGACTCCTTCACAGCAGTTGACTGCTAGGCTGTTGGAACAGTATGGTTTTGCATCCCTTGCTATATTGGGTGACTAACTTCATGGATCTTCACAGTACTAAGAAATATGGTTCAGGGGGAGCTGTGATTTGGACTTCACTTGTCTTTACTTAGAAGGTTCTTGATATGCCTGGGGGATAAAACTCGTCTTGCTGAGCGTTAAAAGTTGACTTCATTTGTATATACTTATATTCTATATGTGTGTGTGTAAATATTTGCAGGTGCAGCTGAAATGACAGAACTTGGAAATTCTGTTCCATACATATTCGCCTATCATTAATAGAGTTAATCCTACTGGAATTTTTCTTTTGTTCCTGGTTTGGTGAATCAACTAGCCAAGTCAAGAAAAGAATCAAGACACTTTTGAAATTATATTTTTTTTATTTTTCCTTTCTAATACACTGCTTTTTAAAAAAAAATATTTTCCTATCCTGCCATCCATGACCAGCACTCTTGAATGAAAGGAAAAAGTAGATTAAACAAGTGTATGCTGAATCGCTTCAGCAATTGGATCTGATGATGATGAGTGCTCTTGAAATAAGCTTTGCTCTGAGGTATAATCTCATAACCGTGAGATTTAGTGGACCTATCTGCTGAGGCCATCATAGTTATGGATGAGGTGCTAAAATACCTTAACAGCCTTTTCTCTTTTCCTTTCCTTCTCATTCATCTCTTTCTTCAAACACAAAGTACATTTTAGGAAACTATAATAACGAAGCAGAAAGATAGTGTTACCTAGTAATTTGGAAGATGGAAGGAGTTTAGCAATGCAGTGGTAATTTGGGGACATATTTCTTCATGTGTGTCTTGCTTTTTTTTTTTTTTTTAAAGGTATGTAAGTAACTCGGGATCCCCTCATGTACTATACAACAGCATAATAATACCAGTCTCTGTCTCCCTGGATCCTTTCCAGTTCTAGTGCAGGCAAGACAGTTAAAGCTGCATTGAAACTGGTCTTACTAATAACAGGGTATTGTAGTTTTGTTTGGCCTAAAAAGATCAAGAAACATCTGTTACTCTGGGCAAACAATTTTTATGCTTTCTTTTATGGGATAACACAGTTCTTTTCCCTCTGCCCTAGACCTCACTGCTCAGAAGCAGCATCCTTGCCTATCCTCCCAAGCGCATTCTCAGTGAGGGGCATGTGGTTATATGAAAACGATGTTCACTCAGCAGTCTGTGTTTCTTGGACCCAAAGCAAGAGGATAACACACCTCTGCTTTAGAGACTTCGCCCAGTCCTCAAAAAAAAGTGCTAACTAAACAGATGTCTGATGTGATCCAGCAATCTTCTAAGTCAAGTAGCCTGGTATTACTGCTTGCTTTACACTTGGCTCAGCTACCCAAGTTTCTTGCATATCATCTTTGCATTGTAATTGTGTATTTTATTTCCTCCTACCACAGATCTACCATAAATCAGCAAACTAGGCTTATAATGCCATTTTTTGTTCTCTGGCATTGACATGGGGGGCAGTTCTCTAAGTTGAAACTGATGTTCCTCAGTTGGTGGAATGGCTCATATGGTCAGGGATAGCTTGATTACATATAGGAACAGCCCCCCAGCTGCACTGATTTAAACTGAGCCAGCCTCATCATTTACTATTAGTCAGCTCAAGATATTCTAGACACTGAGTGTATGGAAATTCATGGATTTTGTATGACATTTTGCTTTTATAATGATAATTCAGCCTCAAAGGTAACCTCATCTGACTGTCATTTAGTACGACACAGTAGAATTCCTAGTGGATCAGGGTAACATAATATGTGTGTGTGCACATGTGTAATATATCTATATTTTGCTGACTGTATAAAATTCATTCAGGTGACAATATATTAAAGCTTTGCAAGTGTTTCTAGTATGTGGTGTATATGTACAAATTTGATTTTTCTAATCCCTAAGACATCTAGTATCTGTGCTTTCTTCCACCAACAAGGAGGCTAGACAGGATACAGAATTTGGAAGAGGGCATACAAATTTACTCCATTTCCAGCAGACCAAAACCTCCTCTGGAGAGGAGGTGGGGCAATGATCATTATTTTTATCAAAACCTGTTTGTAGGCTGTGATATTTGGAGATTTCTTGCTTAGTTTCCTATGTGTTAGGTGAAATCTGGTTGTTCAGGTATAATTCACATGTAAGTGGATGAGCATGTTCACTGACAACAACTCTTTTGATTTTTTTTCTATTTTTTAAAATAATTTCTTTTTTTCATAAGATGATCTGTAAGGTCCTTTTTTGCTTGATTACTATTTAATAAACTCTTAATTCAGTTGAAATTGAATAGGGCATAGAAATTAATGATTTACTATGAAAAGACAAAGGCAATGTAAAGAAAATAGCCAGAAAAGCTATTTGTTTTAATCTTTAAGCCAATTTCTTTTAAAAATAATAATAATAGAGCATTAACAGTAAATAGCTTTAAAATAAATTTGTCTTGCTGATTGTACTATCCAATTCTTCATGTTTCTTTTCAGTAGTTATAAATTTTCTGTTATTTCCATTTTCCTTTATGTAACCAGTATTCTGTTTCCTAGGGTTGCAGCTTTTGACTTTCAGCCATTTAACACAAGTAGATAGCTCACAACAAAATGATTGTTTTTTACCTGGGGAACCATTGTCTGTCTTGGCATGGGTCTGACCAGTGCCGTGTCTGCTCACCCACCTTGATTGTGTCTGTGTTTGCTGGTACACACCTCTGTTGTGTAACGTAGTTGTGTGTTCCAATGTAAGCTGAGAGTGTTTTTTTTAAAAGGATGTGGAGTAGATAAAATGCACGCTAGTTCAGTGTCCTTTGTAAAGGACCATTTATAGATGCACTTTAGTGCCAATCTTAAAATTGGGAGTTAAATGGGAAATATGTGTTGAGCTCCAGTAGAGAATGCCATTAAAACTGATTTCTAAACTATCCAGCTGACAGAAGTATGACAGCAAAACCACAGCTCGGCTGAGGGAAAGATTTCAGTGGCAGGTCATTAGAGTGGGTACTGGGAGCCTATTACTGGGGCAGAGCTGCTGTTAGTGGGGTTTTGCCTGAGCGCAGTTTCCAGTTACTGTTAGAAACTCCCATTTGGTTCCTGTCTGGATTCCTGTAACTGCACAGTTGGATCCAAATTGCCTGTGGCTCTTTTGGTTGCTCCTGCTTCTGCCTCTGTTGCCGATTAACAGGCATTTGCTAAGAATTTGTTCTTGGAAAAAGAGGAGCTTCTGGTATGCTGCCTCTTTCTACACATCTGCTGACCAGTATCTTGTTAGTCCATACAAAGTATTTAGTTAATTAACATTTGGGAAAATCTGTTCCCTTGACTCTGTCTCTGTTATCTGCCAATATGATAGAGAGGAAGGGGGTGCCAGAGCTGAACAGTCCTTACTTGACCGTATCTGTATTTTGTGGATTTTTTTGCCAAGATTTGTTAAATATCCTATGCCTACAGTAGTTTGACAGTTAATTAGCATTTTGGGTTTCCATGCCTGTCTCAAGGTGGTCTTGGAGTATTGATAAGAAAACTAAAATTACAGCATTAAAAGTACGTAGCTTTCACAAGTGATATAACCTTAAATAATACTCAGTAGTATGCTTAAGGCTGTAGTTGGTAGCCTGTGGACAGTCAGATGCATATGATGTATATCGACAGTTCCTTGGAGGTGTTCATCTAACATCTGGATTGCTCTGTGGTCTCCCATACTAGTGACTCTCTTCACTCATTGAGCACTTTTAGATTTTGGGGGTGCAGCAGAAATGGGTATCCATGTCAAGGGAATGGGAGGGAAATGTGAGTCTCTCCTCACTTGAAAGAGGAAGAATCATTAATATCTTGCTTTAACATGAGCAAAATTTCTGACAATCAGATGGGCTGAGATCTTCTGTCTTCTGTGAGGAAGTCTTTTTGGCACATGGTCTTTATAGAAGATTAGCTCTCCACCATCTGGCATCCACCAATTTCTCAGGATGATACCTTTCTGGTTATTCTGAAGTAGTCCAAGTCTCCACCACCTTGGCAGAGGTGGGAGAGCTGGAGTATTTATCATAGCCAGTTGTCATCTTAGAGATGGTTTTCATAATGTTAGCGGACCTGTAACACAAAACTTGTGCACCAAAAACTGAGTGTAAACTGTAATGGTTATTTTTTTTTCCAATGTAGTGAATACTTCTCATAATAGCAAATTTTGCTGTTGGTAAGCTTTCATACTGCTAAGCAATTGTGAAGCATCATGTAACTGTTACTGATGTAGCATAATCAAATTTTATCTCTCAAGGTAATTGGCTGTACAATTACTAAGAATGTCTAAGAGCTATAAAGACATAACATCCAGTTAGCCGTGTTGTGTATTTTATAATATGAAAGATACCTATGTACTTGTATATCAGCTAATGCTCCAAGTTAGCTTTTGCACAGGGAGGAACAGAATGCTTATAAGGTTCTCCATACTATCTGGTATTAATGAAGTATCTTTCAGGTTCACTAACCTAAACCTCATTTTAGTATTATAAAGGATGCACTTTAAAGTTTGGTCTGAAATGATGAAAAGCCTTCTTTGCACTCACAGGTCACACAAGGATGATTAAAGCAATGCATTTAAATTGCTTGCGTTTTTTCCTCAATGTGTGTGCAGTAAAAGCTTCCTTTTAATAGTATCTTTCCTGTCTTGGTTTGTCCCATAGGATTTGGGGGAATAATTTATAGTACTATATTAAGTAAATCTAGCTGACACTGGTGCAAAAAGCAGAGGTTAGAGCTCAGACAGTGTTCATGGGCATAAAATCTTAAATTGCTGAGGCTGTTTTACTATTCATGCATGCAGTTGTACTTGTCTATTCTTTGTAACTAGCTAGTTGCTCTATTTTTAACAGTAATGGGATGACCCAGAGGAAGGTGGCTCTTTTGTCTATTACATGTAGTGTCATCACATCTACTTGTTGCCCGTTTGCCATCCTCTGAGATAAACTTAATGTTTTTCAGTTCTGCAAGCAGAAGGAGAAAAAAGGCTTGATAGAAATTATGTTGAAATCCTGACTTTGGAATTAGGATCTCTTCACTCCTTTCTTGCCTCTGTTGCTGACTGCATTCAGTTCTGTGTGACGATGTATAGATACCTGAGCTTTCCCTGGGACTGTCATTTACTGCATCCCTGGGACTCTCATCCTCACTGTGAAGAGAGCGGAGGCCACTCTCAACTTCTACTTTGCTACCATGTTTGACATCCTGTAGTTACTCAGAGCTTTAAACGATGAAAACTGCACCTGCACCTACACTGTCTACCTGGACAAATGGTACAGAGGAGCATAACTGCCCAGGCTAACGGGAGTTGCTTTCATGCAGTGGCAGAGAATTGCTTATTTGGAAATAAGCGTGTGCTGTACAGTGAAAAGTAAAGAGGCCTTACTTAAAAGCAACTGTGGATCACAAAAGTGGGTAATGTGAAAAGAAGGTCAGGGTGGTACATTGTAATATCCCTTGTGCTTGCTTTTGCTTGTGTCTGTTGGGGCTGTGTGATGTATCTGTTGCTGAGGGAAACGCAGTGGAGCTGGAGACAAACTGCCTGGTGTGCTGTCATGAAGGGGACAGTCTGAGAAAGATATATTCCTTAAGAAGTACAGAAATTAGCCTTGATATGGCAACTGCTGAAACTTCGGGCAGCATAAACATGGAATGCTAGTCTAAGCCTGCAGGCATTACAGCAAGCCTGCAGGCATTACAGCAAGCAAACTTAAAGCTATGTGAAATGAATGTGAGCTGAGAAATTTGGGGAGCAGTGGGTGAACTCAGGTGGTAGTGAGCTCCTCTGACACATTTCTCAACCAGGAGACCTGCTCAGTCCAGGAGCTGGAGGTTTTCAGCTGATTGTCAGGGCTGTGGCTTTCCTGGGCACTGCTGTAGCAGGTGAGACCAGTGAGTCATCAAGGCCAGAATCCCCCTTGAAACTGGTGAGACCAGTTGCTTCTGTTGAAAACAAAGTTTTAGGTAATGAGTGGGTCATGAGTGGGAATGTGCCTGTTGACAAACTTTTCCACAGTTGTCCATTAGATTTTCTTGAACTTCCTGCTGTTTACTATTTGTAGTTGTCCAAAGCATGCTGCTGGACGGGACGATCAGGCTCGGTTGGGTGTATTTATTCCTCTTACGGGCATCGTGTTGGAAAGAAGCCGTTGAGAAAACAAAAAGCAAGTGGTTAGACCACAAGCAGAAGCGTGTTTTGTATATATTGAAGCAATAATTGGGTGGCAATTGGGTGGTTGATACTTATCTGTCAACTTTTCCCACACACCTAGTATGAGAGAAGGGAGAGAACTCGTATGATAAGAGAGTAGCCTGGAACAGTTCTTCATATCAACAGTTCCACCGCCAAACGCTCCCCAGGATTACAACACCCGTTGTACTAAATTAACTTTGCAGTGATTGCATTGATGTGATTATGATAAATTGAACTGCAAATGGAGCCCTGGGAGCACTGGTGGACAACAGGTTGAATATGAGCCAGAAATGCACCAGCAGCACTGGGGAGAACATTGCCAGCAGGTCAAGGGAAGGGATTATTTCCCTGTACTCGGCACTGGTGAGGCCACGTCTGGAGTGATGAGTCCAGTTTTGGTCTCCCCTCTACAAGATGTGAACATACTGGAGTTAACATGATTAAGGATTTGGCACACCTGATGTACCAGGAGAGGCTGAGAGAGCTGATTCAGTCTAGAGAAGAGACACCTTCAGGAGGACCTATCTGTGTGTATAAATAACTGATACAGAGACTAAAGAAGGCAGAACCAGACTCTTCTTAGTAGTGTCCAGCGAAAAGACAAAATGCAATTCATATGCAGGAAATTCTGTTAAACATGGGGACAGACTTTTTCCTGGGATGGTGGTGAAAAACTGGGACAGGTTACCCAGGGAGGTTGTGGAGTCTCCATCTGTGGAGATAATCAAAAACCAACTGGCTACAGTCCTGCTCTAGTTCACCAGACTGTTAGCATGGGACTGGACTTAGTGATCTCCAGAGGTCTCTTCCAACCTCAGTGATTCTGTGAAATCATAAACCTTACTAAATGGCATGCTTTTACAATGCAGGGCTCCAAGGAGATCCTAGGATCCTACATCTGTGTGAAGTGTGTAAACTGTACTGGAAACCTGAATAGGTGAGGATTAGGTTGAAGTTCACTGTACGCCTGCAGGAGAAACTTAATTAGGGCAGAATACTTAACACTTGTTTGAATGGACATTTGCATATTCCGTTTGCTGTAGAATGGGTCTTTTGATTTTATGGTAGTCTGGCACGTGAGCAGATGGAACATGAATCAAGAAATAGATGTGAACTTCCTCTACCTAAGCCAGGAATTACCTTGTGGGTACCTAAAATGAAGTCTGAGTTATGCTGTGGTATAAATGCATTTTGTTCCCTTCTAGAATCAATACTTGAGTCTCCTACAGCATTAAATTTGATTATAACAGGCAATTTTGAGGATAATTTTCGTTTTGTTCACCTTAAGTTGATGCTCCTCCATACTACAGTATCTTCAAGACAATTTTGTTTTTGAAAATAATTCACAGAAAGAGGTGCTTAGAAGACAGGAAATGGTGATCACATGCCTTACTGGAACAGCTTTTATTCCTTTTGTTTTCAAGATAGTAAGAGTAAGTCAGTCTTAGCAAGAAAAAGAGAGAAGCCAGTCTTTAGTTCCACATTCACAAATTGTTTATATAGGTAATATATGTATAGTTGTAAATATTTATGTCCATGTGTGACACAGCATAATTTATACACCACAGTGGCATCATATCACTCTGATGTAATACTTCCCCCCCTCTATTTTATTAAAAATCATAAAATTAAAAAAATATCGATTAAAGGTAGCTATAAAATATTGACTGGTCTAGAAAATGTGATATTTCAAAATGTCTGTTGCTGGGGTGATATTGAAACAGTTTGCTATTTGACAGAAGAAACACACCTATATCCTAATTAGAGAAACTCTTGTATGTGAACCTGGAACTGTTATTTTTTAGAGAATTTATAGGAAATGTGGAAAAATGTTTGGTTTTCTTCCAGTTTGGAATGAAATGGAAATTTAGAAATGTCAAAATTTCGTCAGGAACAGATGTCCTGACTTTCAGCCAGGACTGATAAATGGGTCTGGTTACAAGACGATGCAGAGATAAAAATGCAATCTCTATAGTGTTTTCAGCCTCCAGAAACATTCATTCTTGACCAGCTCTTAATTTAAGAGTTACAGATACAAACTGAGTATATGTGATGCACAGAAAGTTTTGTTGTAGGTTTTTTGTTTTGGTTTGTATCTCTGAACAGGTTGATTTTTCTTGAAATAAGGCTGCTAGAATCATGGCAAGAGCTCAAAGATCTTGCCTGACATTTACCTTCAGTTGTCAAGATGAAAAGTGCACCAGTGGAAATGGAAGAAGACTACTTCATCTTGCTTACTTTTCCATTGGGAGTGACTTCAAGGTCTGTAGAGAAAGTAGCACTTTGTATCCATCACCATAGAATTACTTGTGTTCTGTTTTGTTTCCTGGTTGGAATAACTCAGGCGTAACACCAGAGTGGCTTAGAACTTTAAATACTAATAAGAAATCTCTTACTCAAGTAAGGTGTCTCTAAGAATAGAAAACTGCAAAGTTTCCTTGAAGCATCTGCATTTGTACTTACTTTTAAGTGCATTGTAATTAAATCATTTGCCCTATTCTGGAGGGTGGATATAATGGTGGTATGGATTTTTTTTTTGTGGGTTCTTTTGTTGTATTTTATTAAATGCTTTCATTTATAACTCAAAACATGACAGCTATGACATCTTTGAAGCACCAGGGCTGTATAGATATCCAGCTAGAATTTAGGATTCTGATTGTTTCATGTCTGCTATAGAAGCTGCCTATTAATGATTCAAAAAGATTGCATTGTTTTGGGTCAAAGCATACGATTCCTGACACTTTAACTGTCTTTCTCTCACTTCTCATCTTACAGCTGTGCCTCTATCTCAAAATAAATTTCCCTCACGTTTCATTTAAATTAAGGTTTATTCCAGTGTTTCTTGGTATGCATTTTTCTGATCTTCGTCTCTTCTTCTACGTGCCCCATCAATGTTTTCTTGTCCTGTGTCTGCTCCCATCTGGTCTGCAGAGCTGTCGGTGGCAAACAAAGGCAGAGCTGAAGTTTCTGTCTTAAGGTTTGTTGACTGCTGCCCAGCTCTTGTGTATGGAAGACGCAGCAACTGAAACAGAGGAAGCAAAATCTTTTACCTTTCTTCAGTGCTGTTTGAGTGTGTAACTAGCACTCAGATGAGCTGCTCTTCCACTGCGCTTATTGAAGAGCAGTGGTAAGAGCATTACAGACTCCTTACTTAAGTTTTAAAATGACATTTAATTGTAAAAGCAGCTATAGAGGAAGGCCTGTTGAGTGCATTGGTGTGTGGGGAACTTGGGTTGGGGAACGGTTTCAATCTGATCCTAATTTTATCAAGGATCTTTCTCAGTTTGGTGGAAATAGAATACATTGGTCACCTTTATTACAAAGTCCTCAAAGTGTTTATTAGGAGAAATCATAGCTTTTTTCACATTTTGTTTCTACAAAGTCTGTTATCTGTACCAGAAGATATTCCCTGAAAAATGGTTTGGAAATAATCTAAGTGTGTTGACTAAGAAAATTACATTACATTTAGCAATCAATTGCCATCGTCTCTCAGCACGATAAAAAAACATGTACAGAGAAGGCTGTAGATATCAAAGTAAGGATGTTCCCTTCTGTGTGGTCCATGAAGTGATTCATGGAGCAAGGAGAAGGTAACCTTGATTTCAATCCTCCATATGCAGTGCTTTGTATGCAATCTCCAAAGGACTTCGGCTTCCCTTGAATAACTGTGGCTGACTTTAGACCTTGACCAGAATAGGAAAGTGTTACTATGGATTGTTGTTTGATTTTGTTTGTTTATGGGTTTTTTGTTTTTTTATGTTTGTTTGTTTGTTTGTTCATGGTTTTTTTGTTTGTTTATTGATTTTGTTTGTTTATGTTATGTCTTGGGGAAGGCTTGTTGGAATGGAAAGCCAAGGCAGTAGTTTCCAGCATCTTGACTTTTCTTCTTGTTTCTATAGTTCTGTGTAGAGGTTCCAAATAAAAAGCTAGATTACTTCATCTTCGTATATAAAAATGGTCTTTGGAATCTAGGTGTTGCTACTTGCATCTTGTCGTCTTTTTCAGACTTGTATTAACTTCACCTGGTGCTTCTGTAAATATATTTTAGAGTTTTAGGCCTGTGGTTGCATGTGAGCCAGTAAGTCCTAAGTCATAAATTCAAAAATAAGATGACAGTGGTCAGGGTTTTTAATACTCCTTGCCCAATGATGTCCTACAGTTTCCTATGAAACGTCCTGGGGTCTGTACATAGGCTAGCTGTCTCTCTTGGAATATTAGCATTTACTTTCCTATATGAATTTTAATGTAAAGAGTGCATTAATTTTGGGAAACTGTATTACGTACATGGAGACCTTTGTCACATAGTCTTACTTGTTTATTTACATACTGGTAAGGTCTCTGGTGGTGTAAATCACAGTTTGTTTCAGGGTGGTCAGACTGATTTATACCAGTTGAGGATCTATATTACTCTTGAATATGATTTATTTACTCACAAAGGTCCTGAATCTGGTCATCTGCCAATATATATTAGAAGTTAGTTTTTGCTGAGTTCTATTGTTACAACAGCATAAAACTTGTGTGAAAGACCAGAAATTGTATGTCATTATGTATGGTGATATGTAACCATCTGACTGTTTTAGTAATTAAGAAGCAGAAGCCATTCAATCTGTACACCTAGGTAAAAATCAAGGCTATATATAAATATATATATATTATTTTTTTTTTTAATTCCATTTTTCTTTCCTTGACTAAGTCCCCCTTCCCATTCTTTTCAAGACTGGTATTATGTGTGCGGCCATGGAGTACTGTTCTCTCTGAAAATTTCACATGTAGAAGGTTAGTTAACATTTGATATTAACTAGAAAGGCTTATGCTTTTTTGACAGATGAAGATGTGGGCTTGTGCTCCTGCATGGCATAATGTCAGTCAAAGGTATCCCATGATACCCTTGGTCCCTTGTTGAACAGGAGTACCTCTGATACTGACTAAAGGCGTCAGGTCTGCAACTCAACAACAGGCTATTAGTAGGCACCTTGTGGACAGCTTTCTTGTGTCCTGCCCTGGTTCTGCTCTTCCACAAGCTACTTTGTGGTGGAAAAGAAGGTCTGATGCACCTATGCAGTGGTTGTGTACCTCCTGGCACCATGCAGGGTGGTCTGGAAGGAGTATACTGGTGTAGCCTTAACAGGTACTGTGCCGCAGCTGTGTTGCTGTCAGTCCACGTGGCAAGTAGTTTAATGAGAACCCAGGAGTTGTATGTAAACTATAGTTATTGCCAGAGTTACAACAGAAGCAACTGTTAAGAGCTCTGTTGAGTACACACAGAAAAAGAAAAATGTCATCCTTAGTGATGATTTTGTTTTTTCCACATGTGGTGATTTTGTGATTTAGAGAGTATAACTGTGTGTACATACGGATATTAAATAGATTATAATGATGACCTCCAAGAACGTTTCCCACTCTGCTTCACAGCAGTGTGGTCTTTTTGACTTGACTGGTAGTGCTGCAGGTATTTATTTATATTGAATGACATAAATAGGCTTCTGAATGAGTACATGTGCATAATGAATAGGAAAATGGAGCACACTGGATCCACCCTATGTTTTCTTACAGTTCCCCATTAATCAAACTCTCTTCAAGGGAAGGCTTGATGGATGCCCCCCCTCAGCTTTGCCCATAGAAGAGCAGTTATCAATCAGAAAGCTTAGTTGCAGGAGTGGGCTTTGCATTCTCCAGCACCTTCACAATTCCAGCCTTTGCGACCATGATTGGAAGTATACTGGTCTGGTCTTGCTGGTGACATTGAAAGAGCAAGGCTGCTGGCCTCAGGAGGTCTTTGAGTGTTACAGTGAAGCAGAGAAATGAAAATGAGTTTGCTCACATTCTCTGCTGATGATTTTGAGTGATCTGTTATGTAGTCTTAGGGCCTGGGATCCTTTTTTATAACAATGAGCATAAGAACAGTAACTGCTTCTTGCTTCTAAAATGTTTTCACATTGTTTAATGAGAACTGTCCCAAATAGTAAAAAGTTTTCAGAACTTGCTGCAAGTTATCACCTTGCTTTGCCATCCATTTTCCATGTGCCTGTAAGAGTCATAGACAGGGTTGGATTTTCTTCCTTCCTTATTCTTTACCTCTAAAGTTGTATTGAAAACATAATAATAATAGTGATGATGATAATATAATTTTTGCCTGTTCCAAGAGGGTGTTCTGAGATGTGGGTCTGTAAAGGGGACAATGCATATGAACAATTGAGAAAGGTATGAGTATTATTATGATGGGTGTGTAGCTTTTGGACACCTGAATACTATTTAGGACAGTGCATAAAAAGTTACTATTTACAAAGCTTTGTCCTATAATTGTAATTTTAATAAAGGACTTGGTTTACTCTTAGCCTTTATTTATGACAATAGTATACTACTGCAGTGTACTTCAGCTCTCAGCTCATAGGTTTAGTTTTAGATCTTGATCCTGCATCTGGATTATGTATGGTATAAATGAAATAGTGATAAAATATAAGTTCTTTTGGTCCTACTGCAGAACAGGCTGAGTGATTTTGGTGTTCCAAAGCCTCTCAACTAACGGTGTTAAAATAATGAGTAATAAAAACAAAAGTTGGAATACTTCTGTGCCATCAATAAATATTTGCATCTCAAATGACAGATCACGACAAGTCAACCCCCTCATGTGTGTGAGTAATGCAAATAATTTTTGTTGAGATACAGTGCAGCAACCACATGGCTTGTGGTGTGAAAATCTGCTGCTCTTCAGTATCTTGACACTTCTGTTGCTTACTTGGAACTTAGTTTAGGGAATTAATTACTCCCCAAATTCCTCCTGTACTCACTAGGTAAACATTGTTAATGGAGAGGTTGAGGACTAAAGGTGGGAATGGGACAGAGGAGTAGAATTGGAAGGAACACACAGGTGTTTTCTGGAGTGTGGGAGAGGGGAGTGAGACTAATGATAAAGTGTAGGGGGGAAAACATGACCATGATGTAGGTGCGTGCACCTGGGAGGAATGTGGTGTAACCAGGCATGCCTATTTGTTTGTTCTCACCAGAAACAACGTGCATTTGCGCTGCTCCCTTCAGATACACGTCTGAATTCAAAGGTATATGAGAACACTTGTATTGTAGTAAAAGAAGAGATCATGTATGAGTGATTTGTCTGCCTCAAGCTGTGCATGGAACAGATCTGAAAATTCTTAAGAATCAAAATTTTACCTTTTTTTTTTTTTTAAAGTAGGCAGTGGAAAGCCATAATGTTTTTATCGTTGCAATCGTCTCCCACATGGAAGGGTGTAGCATTCCCAGGCACCACCCCCACCTTCTTGCAGCATCTTTAATGAACACAGATAACAAATAAGAAAGAAAAAAGATGCCAGTTGGCTAATGTGACACAAAACGATTATGGACTTGTATCTATTTATCTCTGCTGATGGCATCCAGAAATGTGCTATTTGGGAGAGACAGCACCCTTTTTACTCTTTCCAAATAAAGTCAATAATAACCTTCCAGGTTTGGTCAGAAAATGTAGGTGCTGTTCCTTCTGGCAGGTCTTGGTCAAGGATTAGATCCTCCTCATTCATCAGAGCCCTGAATGGTCAGTGAGACCAGGATCACCGAAAGGAAATACAGGACGTTTCTATAAAAGTTTCATTAGGGTAGGTGATTTCCATCTTGAGAAGTTACAAATAGTATTTAAACAAGCTAATTTCTGATCGCTGAACTGAGAACTTCAAGGACAGAGGAATTGTAGCTGTGGAGGAGATGAGGTGACATACCATAGTATGTCAATATAGCCAGGAAGGATGTGAGATCTTGAAGATGGAGTGAGTAGCTGAAGCTTGAGTCTGATGGGTGTTTTGTGGGAAATTAAGAGAAATACTGTTATGTGCAAGGAGTACTCTAAGGTGGACTCTAGCCTTTTCTTTGAACTGGAAAGAGCCCATTGCAACAGCCTGCCAAACTCTGCTGTTGACAAACCCAGAAGACTGGAATTCTTGATTTCAAGATAAGAGAGCATTTTCAGTCAGCTAGGCAAGGCATCCTTCATATCCTTAGGCTGTCATGGTGCAAAAAGTGCTGCTTAAATCATCTAGGGAAACTTAAGAGTGCTGCTCGGATGACTTGATTAGCACTGAAGGTTTATTTTATGGCATTAAAAATCATGCCAAATAATTGTTCTTGCTTTATGCTATACTGTAAGGGGGGATATGTGCCTGTGTGAGAGAGAAAAATGGTAATGTTCTCTAGTAACCCAGAACAGCTATGATTGCCTGGATCATCTAGAAGTACAAGATGTTTTCAGCAATTAGACTTAGCAGATGTTCATTATGGCGAGAACCCAGTAAGGGACAAGAGCTGTTCTCGGAAAGACTGGTAGTATGTTTTCCCAATAACTGAGGCTTAGAAAAGAAATCCACGAACTTTTAATTCCTTATTGAGAAACACCTATTTCATAAGGGAGATATTCTGTTAAGTTTCTAATTAGAATATCAATCATAAGATGCTTTAATTGTCTAACAAACAGAAGGAATTTAAACAATTGAAAAAATTTTCTTTCTTCACTCAATACAGTTTGACTATTCTTGAGAGCTGCTGTTGAATTGTATAAAGCATGGTTTGAGTAGCTTTTTAAATTAAGGAAAAATTCATTTCCAGCTGGCAGTTTAAAAACCTATTCCAGTTTCTGATTGACTTGTAGCACAAGAAATCATATTGCTGCAAATGAAGCTGATCAAACTATTGTACACTTTATCTGTTGAATGGAATGGGAGGAAAAAGTGCTTTTTGAATCTCAAGACTGTTTCTCATCCTGGGGTAGTAATTACAAAATGAAAGATTAATAAAGGAAGTATCATTTGGGTAAATAGAGGTATTCTATTTAACCTATGTTAAAGGGATTAATATAAGGTGAAGTTTCAGTTTTTTATAGAAGCAAAAGGTTTGTCTTAGACCAGAAGAAGAAATATTGAGCATTAAGGTACAGACTTCAAAACTGCATACTGGCTTTGTTTGGAGTGAGTCAAGGTGTGCTCGTTGCTGCTACCTGATAGCGTTTTGGTTCCAGAATGTTTTTAGTTTGGCAATTTTCTCACAAATGCTTGTTTTCCCTACCTTGCTTTGTCCAGCTCGTCGTATCTACCTCAATAATCCTGGCACTGCCATTTCTTTACTTACCTTCTGGCCCAGTAGACATTAAGCAGAGCTTGTTAGATTGTCTCATTTGGTCCAGGTTCCAAGTGTCTTCCTGGGTTCAGGTCCAAGATACTTCCCCCTCTCTTAATGTGTCATTGTCAAAAAAGCAAATGAAACAAAAACCAACCAACCAAAAGAACCCCCCAAACCTTTTCCTCAGGATTTCTATAGCTGTTCATCTAGGGTATTTAGCCAGTAACTGTTTGTGACTTGCTGAGTTAAGAATGAAAAATTATCTGAGACTGTGAAAGTTCAACAGTGACTGTTATAGATAAGATCCAGCTCAGAAACAAGGGCCAGATGGGGCTCATTTAGATGAGTTATGTGTAGCATAGCCTTGGCTTCAAAGGAATTTAGCCAAAGGCAGGAAAGGTGAAGGTAAAGGAACATCAATGAAAAAGGCTTCGTGTGCACATTCTTGAATTTAGGATGCATTCTGTGTAGTCTGCTGCTCAGTTATATACTGTGCTCCAAATGGCTTTTCTGGGTGGTCTGTGACAGTCCTGGGTTTACTGGTGAGTAAAAAAGGCTTTAGTAGCATAATGGAAACTCTGCTGAGCAGGAAAGAGAATTTACGATGATTTTCATTAATTTGGGCTAAAATGGCTCGAGGCTGGTTGTGTAATTTGCCAGCCAGGTCTGCAAGTGTCATATTCTACAATGGCTTTTATTTTCTATCCAAACAAATGAATGAGATAGTCCTGCCTAACAGCAGCTCGCTCCCCACATGCCCCCAGCACCCTTTCCCACCACTGAAGTCCCTTGGCTGCTTGTAAGCAGGTATCCCAGTCCTCTTCCCAAGGGAGACAGCAACCTGAGCAGGTCACTGTCACCACCTTGTCAGAGGAGGTGCTTGCTAAGAATTGGGACTTGTTCCCGCACCCAGCCTGCCAGCATTCCCCCAGCCTTCAGCTGTCAGCGTAACATCCTGTGGCACTCAACCATATGAAGGTTATGGTATGTGGCTTGTCAAACTAGTTAGGTTGGCCATCACTGCAATAAGTCAGGAAGTTGATTTCTTTGCCTTCTTGCAGTAACTTGTCAGGCAGCATATTGCGTGTGGTAGAAATGGAATTTGAGAGTCATTTGTTTTAGTATTTGGCAGATACAGAATTGCATATCTTTTTTTTTTTTTTAAATGATGAAATAGAGTGCCTTCTGTCTGTGCAACAGAAGGAGAGAAATGAATAAAAATGAGTAAGCTGAAATGGGACTGAGTCAGTCCCTATATTTTAAGAAGAATTAAAAAAACATTTAATGCCTTTGTGACACTGAATATATGAATTGTGGTATGTAAGCCCTCTTTTTCCTAAAAGATAATTGTTTAAAACATATACTGGATGACTAGTAGATATAAAAACTAGATTACAGTTACTCTTCAGAAATTTAGTGTCAAAATGGAGATATTTATGAAGTTTCTAAAACTGTTCACTCATGAAGCTGTAGAAAATACACTAGCAAGATGTCATTAAAAGCAGCAGATGCTATAGTGTTTTTGCTGCAAGCACGGCAAAAGTGAAAGCACAGCAATTCCTCTATTTTTGCCTCTTTCTAGCATATCTTTGCCTCTTGCCACCCTCCCTCCCGTTTTATTTTTTAACGTGTAGGTTTTGGCTGCTAATGGACCCTAGTAGCATTGAGCACATACACTCTAGGATGAGGACTTGTGAATTGGAAGGACTATAACAATTTAATTTTTTTCCCATCCATCTGTAGTTGCACAGGTTACCCCCCTGTTACATACAAGGCAGAAGTAATTTGAGACCTGCATAAGTCTGTTGCATTCTCATTAACTGATGTCTTCAATAACTACTGAAAGCTAAAGGGGAGGAGGGCTGGGGAGGAATAGCGGGGAGGAGGGCTGGGGAGGAATAGCAGTGAGGTTGACTAGCAAAAGATTTGACCTAGTTTTTTCAATCTGCATGGCTTTGCAGTTATAAATCTGCCTCTTTAGAAGGGCTTTTATTTATTAGTTTTTGTTCCCTGCATGAACAGGAGCATTTGTTTTAAATGTTCAAATTTGGTGGGTTAAAATGTAAAATTTTGTCAGCGTTGTATAATGTCATGGAAATGTGTATGTATGGTGAGGAAGTAAGTGAACGCACCTATTTCTGCTGGATTGCTGTGGGGTTTTCTGCTTTTTGCCCTGCCCCTCCATCATTCTTTCTGTGTATTTGATAGCTGTGTGACATTACATGCTTGGTTTTTCATCCTGCCTGCACTGCCTGCAGTATTACAAAGTGAAATGCAATCACTCTTCACCGTGTGCAGGAGTTGTCATGCTGCTTTGCACGCAAAGCTAAACAAGACTGAAAGACTTTTTTTTTTAAGTTTTTGATAACATGTCTAAGCTAATCATTTTGCCTTATTTCTATTTATATCAAGTGGTCCTGGCATTTGCTTGGTTTGCTTGTTTGTTTATTTTCCTTCCCTTACTTAGCAGTGAAGGACCAGGGATTAGTACCAAATACTCTAACAGCTTGGGGATTCATGACAGGCTGATGTCCAGTGCTTTGACCCTCCAGATGCTCTGGCTAAGCATTACAGCAGACATCTGAAGGCGGATATTCAGTCACTGAGTAGGTATGTGTATAATGTCTGTTTTCTGACATTTATTCACAGAGTGATTTCCTTCTATAGCCACTTGTTAAATCAAGCACAGAGCTCTGAATTTGACCAATGAAGCTTTTACCTGTTCTGTGTTCTTTATTAATTGGTTTTGTTCTTGAATCACTTGCATCTGTTACAGGAAAACCATATCTAACCGAAAGCCAGGGAACTGACTTCTGTTTCTGAAGCTGCTCTGAGATGTAGCTGGAACTGCATCAGGAGACTGCTTAAACCCCAGCTTGTTGGTTACACCCTGGCCTGCTACCCTCCCTGGCCTGAGGCTCTCTTTCATTGTGCCATAGACAGTGGCACTGGAGCATAGCTTCATGGAGCTCTGCGGTTTCTCACTGTTTCCTCATGAGCTCTGCTCCTTTATGGCACTGGCTGTGGCTTCTGTGTTGGTTCTTGCCAGCTGGAGAGGCTCTTGAGGAGGGCAGTAGTTTCCAGCTCTCAGGCATGAAGGAGGGGGCCATAGTGATGGAGAATGAACAAAGCATTGGTCCCTGCTTGGACCAGGGGAGGTTCTGTAGGCTTCATAGTGACTCCTCAGAGGTTCTCTCTCTCTTTTAACTGGCCTGTATGTGTCAGTCCACAATATTCACCTGCTTTAGGCCTGGAAAAGGATAGTTTCTGTGTGCTGCTGTGACCTTGGTGTAACAGCATTCCCCAGCCCTCCTTCTTCCATACTGCCTTGGTTTTGCAAGTGCTTCTCTCCAAAGCTGAAAAGATATCCCTCTAAGTAGAAGCTGATCTTGCAGTGGAGTACCTTCATGTCATGGTTTGGGCTGGGCTGGCCACTAAAATGAACAACAGGACAATTAATCACTGTTTCCTCTTCTAAAGTAAAATGTGTGATTATGCTGTAGTTCTGGGTATTCTGAAGACTTTTGCTTTTCTTTGTGGTTCTGGCTGTAGGCGTTGAGGTAGCGGTCACGCTCTTTGGGAGCCAGGCTGTGTCAGTAACATTTCTCTAGAGGATGGTGACTGACATGTGTGTCAAGAAAGTGACTCTCAGCCCAGGAGCTGAAAGGAGGTGCCCGCTCACGGGAACCTCTCCGAGTATCCTTCTGAGGCATTATATATGCTGGCCTGACATTTCCAGCCCCACTCTAAGCGAGCTACAGTCTTGGGCTGTAGCTTGTCTTCCTCGTGTATCCTAGATATAGATGTCATGTCTAATCTGTTCTCAAGGGAAGACAGAGTTTGATCTATAATTCTCTGTAAAGTTGGTAATCACTGAGTGCTCTCAATGCTTGTAAAGCCTTGCTGTGGCTCAGGTGCTCTGCGGGTACTTAACTGATGTGAGTGCTGAATGTTTTGGAGTGTATGGGACAGGGAAGTGCAAGGCTCTTAGCAGCACACTGGCCAAGTGCATATGGTGGGTTATAAATGCTTGTATTTCCCTGGGCAAACAGGCTGTGTGGGTTAAGTCTTCAAAACGAGTCTTGCAGAGATTCCTACCTCTGTGTTTCCCCACCCATTCCCTCTCCTCCTTTCATCCTCCTCTCGCCAGGCACACAGCACTCTGCAGTTCACGTGCAGCAACGTCACACGTGGCTAATCTCTAACCCAGCTGGGTGACAGACTGGCTGTTGCTTCCATTCGAGTTGGCAGACCAGCATACTAGATACCATGCTAAATAGCTTTTGTGCTTTGTCCACTGAGCTGTCTTGCTCTGAAGACCTATGGAAGAGGTGATCCCCAATCTGTCTAAATTCTCCTGGGTGTGTTTTGGTGATTGGGGTGGATTCACCTATGCCTTCAGGAGTGTCCACATTGCTTCTGTGCTCAAGCCATACCCTCACATTGTCTGGTCACAGCTTATTTTAAAGGCAGAATGTTTTTCCTCTTGACTGCATTTTCTTCCCACTTAAAAAATAGAATTCTTGGTCTAGAATTGTGTAAAAAAAAAAAAAAAAAACAAAAAAAAAACCCAACCAAACAAAAAAACCCCGCACCAAAACAAAAAAAAAACCAACCACAAAACAAACAAAAAAACCACAAAAAAACCCTGCAATAATGACCTGGTTATAACTCATATGCGTTCTTAATTTTGGTTGTTAGTTTCTAGTTTTATATTCTAATAGAAGGTACTAAACCAATTCAGAGCAGAGTCCAGTTCCTCTATAATGTGGTGGTGGTTGTGGGGTGCGGAAGAAGCTGCTCTTATCACAAGCAGCATGCGCTGTGGTGTGTTAGAAACAAAATAAATAAGCAAGACAAATCTCCTTATGCCTAGGAGATGAGAAGGCACATAATGCCCCCAAACAGAAATATAAAGAGTAACAAATACTTGGCACTTTAAAAGCTTTAAGTAACTATTATTTTACAAGTATTTTGTGACCTGCCAAGGTGGATAAGTGCTCTGCCTGGTTTTCAGCACTGGGAATTTGTCCTCCCCTTTTTTTCAAACTCCAATAGAAAAAAAGGCACCTTTTGTCCTACCATCTTGGTGTCACTTACTTCATCTAATAGCAACCACTGGGGGACAATGTTATTGTTTCCCTCAAATACCCACCTGCCCAAGTTTGTTTTTTTTTTTTAAACCCGCTGCTGATAGATGTGGGCAGTTACATTCTAATACTAGGAGGAAATCACGTTTCAGTGAGGTGTCCTTTGGGGGGGGGATCATTTGAAGTTGGAGTTTGCAAGTTGCTGACAAAGTCTTGCAACAAGCTAAAAGAAAATGGAATTATAACAGTTTCTTGATGAACAAAATGATCCAAGGTGTAAATGATTCACAAATACCCCAAATAAGAGATTATGTCTTTTGTTTTGTTTGACACACGCTGCAGCATTTTCAAAAGCTGTCAAAACTGCTGCACCAGCATTGCTTTCATGTGGCAAGCTCCTGCAGCTGGCTGGTAGCCGTGCATCCATTTCACCACCATGTCCATGTCGTGCCTCAAGGCTCCCTCCCCTGTCTGCCACTTCTGCCTGCAGCAACCCAGGGAGTCGTTTCCCAAGTGGTGTTTGGGTGATCTGCTAGCAAATCCTATTATTTGTTAATAGGATTTGTTCTTGCACTTCTTTGTCCGATCACTAATTGTTTATCGCGCATTAGGAGTACAATAAGAAGCCTGTCAGCTGTGTTATGAGCATTTTGTGTGCAATACTCATTGTTTGCCTGCAGTGGTGGGTTTTGCTTTGGGGAAGCCTCAGTGTGGAAGGCAGAAAACACAGGCTCTGCGTTTCAAACACCACAGCGTGTCCTGTGCTCCGGTAGGCACTGGTTTCCCAGGCCCCCCAGTAGATGGTGAACAGAGGGTCAGTTGGAGGGTCAAGAGGGCTGGTTGCTGGGCGTCTGTGGGAGCAGAGCTGTGGCTGCTTTCCATATTGCCTCTCTGCTTTTCCAAAGAGTGCCCTGCTGAGGTGGCAGTCAAACAGGAAAGCATTAAGAAAATTTAGAAAAAATTTGAAATAGAATTCAAAGGTGAAGGTTAAAATGTACAGGGAGCTAGTGAGAACTAGTTGCTTTTTTCTTTCTTTAATGTTTTGATCAGTCTGGGTGGTATTATCGTGCAATGCAGGTAGAAACTACTTCTCAAAGTGGGTCCATCTGATCTGGATTTTGAGGTTTCAGGTGTGAGCATTCCTATAGGTATTTTTACAGGTCTTTTGCTGAAACGCTTCTTCCAGAAAAACTAATTCATAATGACTCTTTTGACTTGCAGGTAGCCTAATATGCTTTCTTAATCCTTTTTCTCAGAAGACAATACTTCTTAAGAATATACTAAAGTCAGATTTCCAAAGCAGAATCTGAATGTGGTCCTGTGATGGCTTAACTTGAACTTCTAGAGAGTTCACACAGGTTTGCTCATGTCTCAATTTAGTGATGCTCTGCTGATGGAGTAAATCTAGCTCAAAACTAAATGCTTTTCTGGGGAAGTGGGTAGGGATGGTCTTCCGTTTCTCGAAGCCCTGATTTGCTGCTCCTATGGCTGCAGTAATGGTGGCAGGGTGGGAAGATTGTGGGTGAAGAAGCCTGAGCACTTAGGATGGCTGCCTCTGCTCAGGGTGCTGTGCCCAGGCAGGTGGGAGTGGCTCGGGGGAGCCTGCCCTGTCCCAGCTTATTTGTATCCAGCTGAAATTCCAACTGTGAATTTTGAACAATCCTTATCTTAAGTAATCTCAATTTAAGGATAAAATAGGCAAAATACATTACTGTGTAGTTTGGCTGCATGCTTCTTCAGAAATGGATTTCCTGAATATCTACATGTATCTGTTATCTTTTTGTATTGGAAGATAATTAGAAAGGAAGTAGATTTTTGTACCAGTTAGGAACAGGGTTTTGTGCTGAGTTTGTGTAAAAGGTTTGGAAAGAAATAAGGCTCTAATTCTTTTTGTTGAGTAGCCAGACAATATGCTGAAGTTTGATTGTGTATACACATACATATACACAAATATATAAATGTATATGGCTTTACATATACTTTATATATGTATGTGTGTTTCTGTGTATGTATATACATGCACTCATTCACATATTAAAAATATAGTGAGTGGATACCATTGTGATCATCTTCTGTGACTAATATCTGCCAGCCAGGATGAAAATGGGTTTGTCTTGAAGTTCCCTCAAAAGGTTTGATGATTTTGTGACCTAGCTCTTGGAATGAAAGCTTAACCTCCAAGTCAAACCATCCCTATTTCAAGTACTTGCAGAAATACAACCATCCAACTGTGAAGTATGTTTGACTTACTCCTTCTTCAAAGGGAGCAGTCTAAACCAGAAGATTTAGTGCGAGCTCTTATCTCGGAGCAGGAAAGTTCCTGAAACGCATCCTACCACCAGATGTATAGAGAAATAGGATTTGCACCAGAGGTACTGGTTTGTCAGTAAGTGAAGCACATATTTAAATCCTCTCTTGTTGTGTGCCATGAGAGCCCACCACAGTGGAAGACCCAAACTCCAAGAGGACATGAAGAGGAAGCGTACAAATATTTAAATACTTTGTGGTGTGTGCTCTTCTTTCAAGACCTGATGTTTGTGCCTCTCCTGGGTAGTGTGAAGACAATGTTCAGGAATAGAGCATGCCTATAAATCATGCAGTCAGGCCGGGTCATTTGCTCAAATGCAAATGCACACCTGGAGCAGAGGGGCAGAGGTTCGGGCACCACCGGTCACGCAGCACCTGCACTTGCTCAGGGACTGGTTGCAGAACCCGTGGAGGAAGGCAGCAGGGAGGGGTCCTTGAGCCAGTCAAGCACTGAAACATTTTGAGAATGTAAATGTTTTTTTTTAATGTTCCATTGAATAGAAAACATCTTCTGTCTTCTCTGCTTTCAGAAAATGCGCGCTAACCCGGTGTAACTCAATGAGTTCTAGGTGAGCATTATAATTTCTCAAGATCTCAGACACCTTTTAATATTTGCTAGGAAAGCATTGCTGAACTGTCCAGTTGTGTTCTGTGGCTTGCTACAGTCTTTTGTATCAGAGGTACTGATTGTTGTTAAGAGTGATTGCTAGGGATTTTTAACTACATCCTTCATTAATTTTGCCGCCTCATAGTAAATAGATAAAGAGTGAGGAAAATAAATTGGAATATGAGGGCATTGATGAGATGAACTATCACTTAATGACCAGGCTAAGAACTACCACAGAGGAACATGGAGGAGCAGCATTGGCTTTACGTCTTTAGACAGTTGCTGTGAGCCACTCACAAACTTTTGGGTTGTGTCCAAGTGGCAGGTAACTGCAGCTTCTTTTTGCAGCTTGGAAGCTGCCTTGCTGGATGAAGGAGAGCTACATTAAGTGTGTGTGTGTGTGTGTGTGTCAAGTGGCCAGTGGATGGTATGCCTTGGCTGTGGCTTTAATGTAGACACAGGTATTGCTCACTATTTTTTTTTTCTTTCCCCCTTGTTCACATATTGAAAAAGCGACCAAAATAAAAGATAAAATAATACTGCAGGATTTGGTGGGTTAGAACAGACTCATTGTATTTGGGTGACCTACTGTGATTTATGCTTTCTTCCTGCCCTTTTCTCTGTCCAGTTTTTAATCCCATTTGAGCTACTTGTCTTATCATATGGAGATGTTTCATGGCTGGTTCTTCTCTTTGGTTGTCCCAGGTGTGCTGAAATAGTGGTACGTATCAAGTCTTTATTTTAGGAGGTGGCAGTGGGGAGTAAAAAAGAAATCTATAGGGTCAGGAATGGCACAGAAAGGATGCGTTGGTATTAACTGTTCATTTTCACCCAGTGCAGGAAGTAAAGAACCAGAAAAGAAACTGGTGGGTGACAAGTTCAAGATGGAGTTGGTTGTCTTCACACAGTCTGAATTTATGCTGGGGAGCTCTACCACAGGGTATCAAAAGTTTACATGGGCTCAGTGAGCTATTAAGGCAGTTTGGGGAGGGAGGGGCAGCTCTTTGGGAACTGCTGTCTGCAAAGATGCCTTTTTTTGGTCTAGAAAGTCCCTAAACCGCGGCTTTTTAAAAGTTGGGAGAATATTTTTATCTCTACTGACCTTTAGCAGTGAGCTGGAATTTTGGAGACCTGAATTTTACCAGTGACCCTGTCTCGTGTATCCTGATTTTACTGTGTGTGAAAAGGGTGAGAGTGATACCTTCAGCACTCTATCATCCATACCCTCTATGGCCTTGGTGACGCTGCTGGAGGGCAGCTGAGAGGAGGCACTGTGTGTGAGAGGTGGGGGGGACTGGAGTACATCTCCCCTTCTGTTCCCTTCTCCCTCTGCCTCATCGGCACTTGGAAAGTTACAGAGTGACTAAAGTCTTTATTTTTAGACATTACAAAGAAAGAAAACATCAGACAGCTGGCTGCAAAAATATTTATTTGTGACCTTCTTCTACATTTGTGCAGTTCTTGTTGCTATTCTGGAGAGGGCATGCAGTTCATCCCAGTTTCAGCTCTTTGGTCTTACAGAATTTTAGGAGAAACTGAACTGCTCATAACTTTGTGCATGGCTGTAGTAAAAAAAATATCAAAATTAAAATGCTTCCATTTTTGGAAAACATGGCTACTTCTGTTTGTAAGCTGCTGGCCTTGTTTGTGTCCTGTTTTCATAGTAACTTACTAACTGGACAAGAAACCAGAGCGCTGCTGGTAGAGGCTGCACAGGGGTATTCCTATATTGGTGACTGAATGCCCTCTGCTCCAGATAGTCCTGTTATTAACTAACCTACAGCTTGAGACAGAGTCCTCCCTAACCTTTCCACTTGTGAGAGAAAGGATTAAATAGGTTTGCTGGCTCAGTGAGGTGAAAGGGTTTAGCAGTATGTGTGAACAAGGGCTGGAATTGTGGCCCTGGTCAGTGGGGTCTGGCTGCAGCTTACGATGGGAACTAGCAGGTATGCAAAGGTAGCTCAAGCCAAATAGGTGTTACTGGTCATGTTTTTTGTGATTGGAGCAAAATCTCAGGAAGAAGGGTGTGTTTTTGACTTTGCGCTATGAGAAGATGTGACTTTTAGTCACATCTAACTTTAGGTTATGTTCAGTCAAAAAAAAAAAAAAAAAAAAGGGCAGGACAACGTAAATATGAGAACTCCAGCTACAAAAAAGAAACAGTTTTACAGTTATTGAATGGTAGGGTCAGTCATGTTCCAAAAGAGTAACTCTGTAGGACAAAGCATTCCATAATACTGCTGTTGAGTGATGAGGATAATTTGTTTTATTTACTTGAAATGGTCTGTGTTAGCACTGCACTAACTGGTAAGCCTGCAAGCTGAAGCACACCTACTAAATCCTTTTTTTTTTATCACAGCTACCTTTCACAGACTGTTAAGTAAAGCAAAACTTTCTATTATGTGAAAGTACTCTTGGATGGAAACCCTTGAGACCCATATTGCCCCCAAGCAGATTACTGTGACCAGAATTTCTTCTCTAAAACTGATCTGTCCAAAACCATTTTTCACTTACGTAGCATCCCATGTATGAAAAACACTTGATGCTGAATGCTGTTTTGCTAGAACAATATTCTGAATTTACAGGGTACTTTGCTTCCCAGCTGAAAAATTACTAAAACCTTTTTGCAATTGCTCTTGCAAGCAGAGATGGAGCAGTTTATACAGCTAATATGTGTGCGTGTCAGTAGTCCTATTGCATCAAATGTTACAGGTGAGTGCTATTTTTTAGCCTGCCTTTTATATCCATCTTTGATATATTAAAGGAAAGAATATTTTCTGTCAAAAGGCAGAAAAATGCATGGGAGTGGTGCTGTAGCACTACTTGAGTCCTACTGACTGTTATTCCAGGGGGTATCTGGCTGATGGAGCAATCCCAATAGAGCCCATGTGTAGCAATGCATCAGCTTCTGCCACTACTGGCTTCTAAGACTCTGCCCATGCAAGATCCCAGCAAATACTTGTGCTTACTAAAGTATTGGATTGCGCTTCCTTATTTTAGATGAGCTATTTCTCATTCCACACCATTAGTTCCCCTGGTCCTCAGCGGCACTGCGGGCTGCTGCCAGCCATGCTCCCTGAGGTCCAGTTATTGTAATAGGTACATTTTCTGCTGCCAGTTTGAGGTCTACTTTGATTTTTGTCATGAGAGATGAGCAATGCCCTTTGTTAGGAAGGATTTCAGATAGCTTCCCGGCTCTGTATTTAAGAGTTAGCAGGATTGATGTGTGGGTTGGTTTTGGTTTGGTTTGTTTTTTCGGTTGGTTGGTTTGGTCTTGTTAAAGCCTTCTAATGAAACTTAGAATACTTTGTAGAAACGGAGGTAAAAACATGTTTGTTTTTTGGAAAGGTTTCTCAGGTCAAAACACTAACAATCTTTCAAAACCTTGAAAAAAACCAAACCCACATCCCAAAGCACTGATTTTGCAGCAGTCTTTTTCTACCTCTACTGTAAATACTGTCGAATAATTTGAGCCAAAGAAAGACAAAACCTCACTAATTCAGTAAGCTGAATTCTCTTGCAAGCTGCTTAGCTTTTTTTTTTTTTAGAAACACATGTCAGTTCCACAGTATAGTGCTTAGCTTGTATAATTTGATGGTAGAGTTGAGATGATGGTGCTGGTGTGGAAATAATGGCTAATGCATCTCTAACAAAAGCAACGGACCTCTAGGATGAGAGGCAGATGCACACGTGTGCTTTGCTGAAGTCATTTCAGGAGGGTTGGGAATAGGTCCCCTCTGAAAGGGTAGGCTCTGAGCTCTCCTGCATGCTGCCCTCTGAGGCATCACTTGTAATGCTTTGGCAGCAGAAGGGTCTTGATGATGCACAGTCCTGTGCTGGGCTTCTTGCTTAGGCAGGCAGGTTCTTACCTTTGAAGGGTTTCATTGCGGGAGTTGTGACCTATTTCCCAGCACAGCCAGCAAATTTCAGTGAAGTTAACCTCACCCAGTAGCCATACAAGAAAGTTAACTGGGTTAGGACCCCTGTCTGTGCTTTAGACATTGTATCCTGGTGGTTCTCTTCTGTAGCAGAGGATGTTAGGAACACAAAGCCAAAATTGGTACTGGGGTAGGTATACTGAATTGAATATCTTTAGTTATCTACTGAATTTGCCTCAGGACCGCTAAGAGTTTTCTGCTTTTTAAATTAGTAATAGAACTAACTTCTGAATTAAGTAGGTCAGCTATACAAAAATAACAAAATGGATTCAGCAATTGTTTTTGTGTGTCATGACAGTAAATCTGTTGAGCGTCTGCTCAGAAACAAGTCTTTTCTGCTTTCACTTATCCTTTTAGTTAGAGCAAATTTACATTGTTTCTGTTTAACACCAGCAAGCAATGCTCAACAAGTCAGACAATTGTAATCATAAATCCCTGGAACAATCTGTGTTTAGAGAGCATGAAGAGCTGGGAAAATTTGTTCTGCATCAATTTTTCAAAAAGGGAACTAGAGTCTTCAAAACAGAACTGGGTACCTCTTTAGCAGAGAGAGGAATTTTTGCTGGTTCTAACTGCCCTCCCTGGTATTTGCAAATATACTGATAGGAAACAATGAGGTTTGACAGATGTGCTTAAATTACAGGAATAGCTTGGGTTTGGGTTTTTTGTTTGTTTGGGTTTTTTTTGTTATGGAGCTCACACTTGGCTGGTGTTAGCAACATAAGCAATCTTTTATGCAAGCACCACTTCAACTCTGCCTGTGTCCAAGTGAGGGTTTTTACCAGGTTCACAGAGGTGCTGTATGTTTGTAATCAGAGTATACCACTTAGCTCAAACTACAGTTTGTTATAGTTGGAGACGGCTCAGAGATGTTCTGCACGCTTCACATTCACTGTAGTTTTCTCAAATTTCTCCATGTAGATGCATCCTTAGAACAGGAAGGGGAAATTCAAACTCCCATTGTGCACCAGCAACTAGCTCAGATGTCTCTGTGGATGCGAAAGGCTGAAGCAAAAATGCAGTGTTCATGGGGACTTGGTAGCCAGGGTTCTGCCTGATGGGTTCACGAAATTTTTAATCTGTTAGCACAGATCATTTAAGAGCAGTCTCCAGGCTGATTTTGTGCAGTTCCTTTGTGCCAGGCTGAGGTACCTTTCCCAGAAAATAGATTGTTGGTTAGGGGATGAAGGACTCCTTAAGTTTTGGGCTGTAATAAGAGGCCATTAGTCCTGTCTGTTGGTTCATAATATGACCTACTTTTAATAAAAATGAAAGACAAAAGGGAATGGTTCAAATTGTGACCAAGAAACATTCTTTTTTAAAAAAAACAAGTATGACATGTGCTAGCTTAGCTTTTCTTTTGCATAGATGAAAATTTGCAAGTGTGCTTATATACTGAAGTGTGCCACAAAATAAAGTTGTTTCAGTGGGGGAAGAAGTTTTCTGTGCTTGAAACACACCAAGGAAAAAAGGTTTTCTAATCTGTGGAAAAAAGAGCCTTTTAGCCATTAAGATGTGTTACACCTAGGTAGAAAAAACCATTGCTTTAAGAAGACTCAGGAGGAACAAGAAAGTTGATGCAAAACTAAGAAATGACAGTAGTAGGTCAGAAGCTGAAATGAATTGAGTTTTGCTTGCAATCCTCAGAAGAGATTTCGAGGCCAAGGAGCAGACAGGCCACTTGTCTCAGTGTACGTAGCTTGAAGGTTTTGAAGTAAAAATTCAACAGATTTCAGAAACCTTCTTGACATACAACAACACTTAAAACATATTGGTGTGTAAATGGCAGGACAGCTTATTAAATCTGATAAAGGAAGTCCATGAATTAAAAAAAATAGAATAAAATTCTAAGCTTATTTTGTTGACAGTTATTCCTTGGTTTGGGGCCTAGTAAGACTTCTTGCAGCTCCATCTGTCTTAATAGTGACTTATTTTAGATGTGCCAGTTAAAAGTGCAGAGGTTTAAAACATACTTTTTCATCTAAATCAAAGAACCGTGTCTTGATTTAGGTTCTCTTGAATGGATAATCTTGTCCTTATCCTTTTGTAAAAATAATTGGATATGAGTTCAGTAGCTTTTATTGCAGATCATACTACTGTATAGTAAAATCAAGGATCAGATGGTAAGTTTTTATCCTCCTGAAGTTGAGGGGAGGAAATCTGTAGCAGGCTCTTGTTCATCCAGTCTTGGTTTTTAGTTTGTTTATTTGCCTCAGTAAAAATGGAGGAAGGTTCATGGTTTTCAATTTCTGGATCCTTGCTGTCTTGTTATAGAGAGAATTTTGGTGAAATGGAGTGAGTTTCTAGATCAAGAAGAAACATTTGACAAATAAACATTGTAAGTAGTACAATTTTATCACTTCAAGGGGCATGGCAAGGAATCCAAACCTGCTTTGAACTGGTTAATGTGTATCGCTTGCCAGCTAACATTGTCAATTATGTTAAGACAGATATTTCTTAAATTAAAAGGTTAGGACAAGCCACTCAGTATTTTCTTTTAAAGAAGGTTTAATTACAGGAATCAAATATTCATTAGCCCTGTTAGCTTAATGTATTAATCTTTTTTGGTCCTATTTGGAAAGCCTTAATTCTTGCAGACCTTTTAGGCTGGTTAAAAAAAAAAACAAACCAAAATACACCAAAGCAAAGTGCAATCCCTATTTACCTGTTGTGGGCTCCGTGGTGGTTTGAGCATCTTCAAAGCTGCTAATGGATCCACTAAAGAGCAGCGGCTGTGGTCAGCTCAGAAATCGCAGATGACTTGCTGGTATAGAAAATCTGCATTCATGTGCTATAGGCATTTTTCTGTTGCCTCAGATGACTAAAGAGTTGCTATATGTTATTTTCTGACCAGATTCAGGGCAAAGATTGAGTAGGGCTATTTGATTTGTAGAAATCCAGAGAATCTTTTAAAAAATAAATAACAAAAAAATTACTTTCCTCTTCCTCCTTCATGTGATACTTTATTTAATGCAGGCTTTGCCTACTACTAATGAACATCAGCCTCCAAGGATCATGAGGGTCAGTGCTAACATTTCTAGTTAATTCTGGGATTAAAATGATGTAATTTCTCAAGATGAAAAGCAGTAAGCTAAAAGGGTTACATGGTAACTAATTAATAAGGCTCAAATTGCCAGTAGAGGAGAAAAGAAAGCTCTGAAGTCAGTGGGGTGTTTTCCTTACTCTTTTCTTAGAGGTTATTTTATCAATGATACTGTGGTTACGTTTCAGGTTTATGTATCCAGGATGGTTTGTGCTCATTGTGGATCTGGCCTGTTTGTATTTCTAAAGAGAGACTTTTACAGGATTGAGAGCAGCACTGAGGAGAAGGACTCAGGGGTGTTGGTGGATGAGAAACTCAACATGAGCCGTCAATGTGCACTGGTGGCCCAGAAAGCCAACCGCATCCTGGGCTGCATCAAAAGCAGTGTGGCCTGCAGGTTGAGGGAGGTGATTCTGCCCCTCTACTCCATTCCCCTGACACCCCACCTGGATTACTGTGTCCAGATTTGGAGTCCTCAATACAGGAAAGACATGGACCTGTTGCAGTGGGTCCAGAGGAGGGCCACGAAAATGATCAGAGGGCTGGAGCACCTCTCCTATGAAGACAGGCTGAGAGAGCTGGGGCTGTTCAGCTTGGAGAAGAGAAGGCTCCAGGGAGACCTTATAATGGCCTTCCAGTACTTTAAGGGGGCTTACAGGAGAGATGGGGAGGGACTCTTTACGAGGGGTAAACTTTAAACTGAAAGAAGGGAGATTTAGATTAGATATTGGGAAGAAATTCTTTACTGCGAGGGTGGTGAGACACTGGAACAGGTTGCCCAGGGAAGCTGTGGATGCCCCATCCCTGGAAGTGTTCAAGGCCAGGCTGGATGGGGCTTCGAGCAACCTGGTCTTGTGGGAGGTGTCCCTGCCCATGGCAGGGGGGTTGGAACTAGATGATCTTTAAGGTCCCTTCCAACCTGAACCATTCTATGATTCTGAGTGCTCAGAAAGTGGACCCAGCATATTTTTAAGCTGTAATTTTATAAATGTGAGGAATTAGGCATCTAGTCTGAAGCTGTGGGTATGGCTACTGAAGAATCTGTGGGTTTGGGGTTTCATTTTCCCGCTAGTTGGTGGCTGGGTGGGATCCACATCTACCTCTATGCAGCACTGCAATTGTTGTCATCACTGTGAAGAGCAAGTGGTGCCCAACTGGTCTTTTACCGTCCTCCGTCAGGGCAAAGTTAATTTTCAGGTTTGGTTGTGGGGTTTTCCTGGTCTTTTTTTCTTTTTTACTTCTCCTTTTTTTACTTATTTATCTTTTATAATAGTGGCTGTCTTTGTCTAGTTGACATTTGTTAAAGGGCAAGTGGCAAACCTGAAATGGTACTTGTTGAAATTTACTACTTCTGGTGAAATCATAGAATCACATTTAGGGAGGTTGAATATAATTTTGCAAAGGGTTTCTTGACACCTTTATGGAGAAAAACTGATCTCCGAGTTTGGGGTGGACTACGAGGCCTTGCTGTTGTTATTATAAGTAATTGTTTTGAGAAAAACAGGCAGGATCCAAAATGCAAATCAATGCCTGCCTTCAGAGGGTGCAGGACACTCAGAAATGCTTGTTGTCTTCAGGTAGATGATACAGTGTTTACGGGCCTCCAAAGGCCAAGTGCTTTCTACCTGGATGCTGTGCAGTAATCCACATTATTTGAACTGGCTGGCTGTCGGCTTTTGGCTTAGTTTAGTTTTTAAATGCGGCTTTAGATTGTGAATGAGGAAGCTGCCTCTAAAAAGGTTCTTGAATTTTGAGTCTAATTCCCTTGTTTATGTTGGTCTTTCATGTCTACATCCAGAATAGATGGGGCTGCATTTGGCAAAAAAAAAAAAAGCTTGTCCTTTAATGTCTGTGTAATTGAACGCTAGCTTTCAATTCAGCTGTACTGAAATCCATTGAAAAGGAGATACTAGTGTGGTGTTCACTCAGATTTCCATGTTTTAAAGAGAAAAGCTGGCAATATACTCAATTCTACTCTCCTTACTCTTTCACAGTAGTTTTTCCCTCTTAATTGCAGTACCTTATGCAATAGTCCCATGGGTTTCAGTAAGACTGCTTAGGGAATTGAATACCACAGTGTTAGCAGAGATGGAAAAAATGAATAGTCCTTTTAAGAAGTGAAACATTTGGCAAAACACTCATAGTTTGTACATATATCAAACATGAATTCCGTTTTGTTTACTTACAAATCATTTTACATTGTTACAGAAATCTATCAGTGAAACTCCTGTTAATGTTGATTTTTATGGCACCTGGTGTGACATTTGGGATTCTATTGATTAAGTTCCACTTTAAAATTCTATTTTAACTTTGAAAAACAATTTTTATACTGCAAAGTGTAGCTTGTTACATTTTTGTATGAATAGTGGAAAAAAAAATCTTTTAAATTCTACCAATTTCACCAAAGGCAATTACATGGACTTGGCCCATGCATACTTTCATACTTGAATTGGTGGTCAGTACTTGCTAAGTACTGCAGCCATATAAAATGTTTCTCTTAAAATTGCTTCATTTCCCTTTAGTGTCCTAATAGGAATTAACAATCTCTGAGAGGATTTTTTTTTTTTTTAAAGCTTTTTTTTTTCCAAAAGTGGAGAAAGTCCACAAGAGCATTTCAGGAGAGAGTGGTGTGTTGTTTTGTTGGTTTTTTTTTTTTTTTTAAACTTTCCCAGTCCCTTCCTTTCTGACATAGCTGGCCAAGATCATCCCGTCTTGCAGCTGTGTACCATGTACGTGTCCTTACTGTGCTTTTGCTGTCCTTTTGGACGAGCTCTAATTCGGGTCACACGCCCATTCCTCCAGCGCATGTGAAAAACATAAGCAGCAAAGGACAAAAAAATTGTATTCCTGTTTAGAAAATACCAGATTGAAGCAGAAAATACGTTTCATTTTAGATAATGGGTATAACATCAGTATTACAATTCTCTTCTTTTTAAAATCTAGACAAACACCGTATCTGTTGCTTTGTTCTGCATTTATCTAGGCTGTTCATTAGCAAGATGTCATTTTAAGAATGGCATTTAAGCGAACCCAGCTGGTTTGCTTAAATTTAAATGAAGATCAGCTCATCATGAAGCTTGTTGGAATTGCTCCTTGAGAAATTTTTCTAGCTGGAACTTTTTAATCTGCTTTTGACTTTACCAAATTAAATGTTTTTGTGGTTGGTTTTTTTTCTTTTAAATTAGCGTGGTTAGGGAACTGCCTTTCTATTGGAGTTATATCACAGCTATTTCATTCCTTCACTCAGCAGAAGGAGAAAAGCAGAACAGAAGTTCAAAGATGTATGTGTAACCCAACAAAAAACCCCCAACAAACGAAACCCAACCCTCCTACTCTGTTAAAAAAGCAAACAAACAAAAAACCCCCACTAAATCAAGTCCTACTTCAGAGGAGAATGACTTCACAAGTCTGTGTTCAACTACAGAATACAATTGTTGCTGCTTCTTTTGTGACCTTTAAGTGATGTACAAGTTTCCAGTCTCAGCTGGATTACAATGTATTTACATGTAATATGTATAGAGCTTACATTCTTCTGTTTCATGAGCAGTG
This sequence comes from Calidris pugnax, assembly GCF_001431845.1. NCBI lineage: Eukaryota > Metazoa > Chordata > Aves > Charadriiformes > Scolopacidae > Calidris > Calidris pugnax. Next base: position 7,144,507 of record NW_015090990.1, read on the forward strand.
CTTTCCGCTCGAGCCCAGCACTGAGGCTGGTGCTGTCAAAGCTCTTAACCCTAAAGCAGGGAATTTATACCTGATGCAGTACCATTGATTTGGTTGATGCTATGAAGCTAGCAGTGTGGTTGCAATCTGCAGCTGATCCAGATTATAACCAAACTTTTACAGAGTGTAATAAGTCACGATTTATTTTTTTTTTCTTATAACATACAAGGGTCAAAGAGTGGGCTCACTGATACGCTGCATGTGTCTTCAGATGTATAACTTCCCATCCCCTCCTGCAACTAGCCACCAAAATTATTTCAGGCTATAGGACTGGCTTTCATATGGGATGCTATCAATGTATCAAGCATTTTCCTTGGAAAAACAAGGAAAACAAGGTAGTCTGGCATCACCTATCTTTCTTTACCAAACGCTATTGCTATTAGCACTGTAGCATTGTTTAGGACTAAATTATCTTTTTAATCAGCTGTGCTGTCCTAAACACAGCAGAAACAGCAGTTGTAGCTCAAATCAGTGCTTAAAATGGGGCTTACATGTGGATGAGAATTCTGTGATTTTTAAGAGCTTGTGGTCATTTAGCTGGATAAATGTGGAACAACCGCTTAACTACTGAGTGTGTTGTTTTGGTCCCTTCTGGCAAATGAAGTCTTAGGAAACTAAAGTCTTTCAAGTGAAATCAAGAGTTACATAGTTCAAAGAGGGCAGAAGTTCATATATGTGTGTGATTCCTATACAGACTTTGTTCCTTTCATGGGGGTTCCAGAGTGGGACTCATAGTTACAAATAATTTCGTTTTTAATGAGTGCAATGGTCATCTTTGAGTGTATGTGATGCAAGTTATGTAATTAATCTCTAGAATGTATCAGAGACACCCAGTTTATAAACTGGATGAACTTCTGAATTGGTGTTTGAATCTGTCACACTTTCATATTTTAGCAGAGAAGTTTGGGGGAATAGCAAAGTCTTTCAGGTGTGGCTCAACACCGTTTAAACTTTATGGTTTAGAAAATTGTATTGACTGGGCAACTTCAGTGCTTGCTGCCTTTAAGGAGCTTGTTTGAATTTCCACTGTGCGAAAGGAGTCCTGAGGCAGTAGCTACTCTGGAAACTGATTTATGAAAGAGGCCCTCTTTGGAGGATAATATTATGTGCTCTTTATCTCTGCAAGCTGCCCTGCTCTTTTCATTAGTTGGTGCTTCTCTAGGAGGCATTCCTCTCGTGCTTTTGTTCTACCCTTTTTTTTTCCACAACATGAAAGAAAATCTTCCGTTTCATGTGCTCCATAGAGTTCCTTTCATCCTTCAAAGTGAAGTTACTTATTTTGCAATGTAATCGCCTGTATGAGCTTGCTTTTGAGCTGTAAGGCTAAGTATTGTTTTTGTTGGCAGGGTTATAACGTTTGCACATTTATCACGTGTCATTGATTGATAACAGTAATGAAGTAAATAACTGAAGGATTTCACTTGTTTTCTTTTTTCACTGTTCTTTTTCTCACAGGTTTATTGCTAAACCATGTGCCTTAGGCCTTAAAGTCCAAGCCAACGGACCACAGAAAGCTCAACCTAATGCTATCCTGGAAAAAGTTTTCACAGCTATTACAAAGGTAGGGTATCTAACTAAAATGTTTGCCATATAAATGTGGGATATGGCACTATAAACTATGTCTGAACAAACCAAAGCTAACTGCTAAATGCAGTGCTGCATTTTTTTTTTTTACAGCTAAAATCAGAACATGCAAATGCCAAGGCTGTCATTGGCATGCCAGCTTGAGCAGTTGTGCATTCCTTCCTGACGTCTCCTGTCAGCTTTTAAGCAAAAAAAGTTGTTACAGAAACACGCCGTAGGTGCCATATGGCCACCTACTTTTTTTGCTTCTTATCTTTTATACATTTCCTCTAAATTGTCAGGTTTGGGTTTTTTGTTCTGTGTTTTTTTTTTTTGTTTTTTTTTTTTCAAAAAAAGAGGGAATTGTGGGCCAGTAAGATTTGCCTTACTGTGTTTTCCATGAAACTTCAAAACTACTCCTTCTAGGGGAGCCCTGAGCACAGGGCACTGGTGGTTTGCTGGTGTCCCAGCTGTTTACGTTGTGATGAATGTCCTTTGAAATTGGAGGGGGAAGGAAGAAGCTAGAAGAGTGAAGGAACTTGAGTGAATAATGTTTTAGAGCTTGCAGAGGTTTGGTTGTTTTCTTTTGGTAGAGAACAGGTTTTTCTCCCACCACTTATCTCTGTGTCTACAGCTCTCCCCGTAGGACATCTCAACTAAACCTCCTTGTTATCCTGTCCATGCTTTTGAGGCATCCTCAGCTTTCCTGAGTGATCAGGTGTCCTTTAGCGTCTCCTGAAGACCTCCGCCACTTTGCAGTGGAAAGGCCTGCGGAAGTCTGAAGGACAAAGCCACTGTGCTGCTGGAACTTCCCAGTCCCAACTGGGCTCCAGGCTGCAGCTGGTCACACCACAGCAATCTTAGGCATCAGCATAAACTTCAGAGAATATTAGAGTCACAGAGGGCAAAATTGGGTTCAGGAGCAGTGAAATATGCCACGGATTTGCTTGGGTGTCCTACCCTATCCTGAGATCACCACGGTGCTTGGTGTGATTTTTGTCCTGTTTTCAGAGAGGGAATCACATACCTTGTTTCTGAAAGCTGCAGCACTTGTGCACTTACCCAGGCTAAGCTGGAGGAAGAATGGGATTTAAAAAAAAAAATAATTATTTTTCCTTGCATAATCTGCTAGTCCGACATGGGGCCCGAGTGTGTGAAGTGATCTAACTAATGCCTGTGAGTCATGGTAGGAGCTGGCACACATGGCTTCCAGCATCTAGTGCATAGAGACAAGCGGGAAGAGCTCCAAATGAAAGTTCTTGCAAGAGTTTGGTAGGGCTTTCTGGTAGCTGGTCTCAAAGAAACTGTCCAATTTAGCTAGCAGCCTTTTTTTGAGTCATGTGCAGCAGTTCTCTCTACTCAAGCTCCCAAGAGCTGCATCAATCATGTGATTTTTTTTCTAAAGTTACAGGGAATGGCTTTTCTTAACCTTCCGTTGAAAAACTAGTGGCTATTTTGGTTGCCAAAAAAAGATTACTTTTTTTTTTTTTTTTTTTTTGAGATGGACGGCAAATCACCCTTTTCTTGTCTCATGCTTTCCCTTCCCTTTTCCTTCCTATCTTTTCCTGGAGGCTGATAGATGAAACTTCAGCCTGAGGAAAGCTTTGCTGTTTTACCATTTGCAACATTTTTGAAAAATCTTTATTGTGGCAAATTTTGTCTCATTCAGTGTTTGCAACTGTTGCAGAAATAAAGCTAAAACTCCAGAAAACAGATGGTCCAAAAGCTTTTACGTTTCTTTAAAAAAGAATGTGATATGGGAAAATACATAAATAGCCTTCCTGCAGTACTCTATGTGTAGAATTGCTGCATGATTGGAAACGTGGCCTGTAGTGCTCTTCTCTGTATAGTAGTCAACTTAAGGACAGACTCATTTTATTTTGCCTTACCTCTGCACAGGTTTGCAGCCCCTCTAATGGAACGAGAGTTCCACACTTGCTGTTTTGGTGAATAAATGTTTGTAGCTAATTTTATAGAAAAAAGATTATCCCTCCCTGTTGCCAAGGTGATTTTCCTTTTGAAGTTGTCACTTAGTTTAATGACCTCATTTTTTAAAATTAACATGCACAAACATGGGATATATCTTCTTTCCATGTCAGTTAAACAATCTTCACTATTGCAACAGTTGATAGGACAAAGATCCTGATGCAGAAGGGTGGAACAGGCAGAGTGTGTGGCAGGCAGGGGGGTGTTTGTAAGCCCTGCTGCTTAAGGTGTTTTATCCCAATTTATCATCGCTTTCTAAGTTTCAAGCAAGTTTTCATACCGTTGTCTCCTTTAAGCTTCTTATTAGTAATAGCCTGCATGCAATATTGCAGCATATGTCCATCTAGACTAATAATAGTCACTGTAAACATATTTTGATGTGGATCTTCCAGTAGAGATTTCTGTATATGTAATTCTATTTCTGTGTCTCCATGTGTCTGACAGGCAGCCTCTAAGGCATCAAGAGGCGATTACAGTGGTTCTAAATTTAAAGTGGAGTTACTGCAGTTGGGCAAAGAAATATATATATTTTTTTTCCTTTTCTGTTTTGTAGCATCCAGATGAGAAGAGGCTGGAGGGCCTCTCCAAGCAGCTGGACTGGGATGTACGCAGCATTCAACGTTGGTTTCGACAAAGACGCAACCAGGAAAAGCCCAGCACTCTTACGAAGTTCTGTGAGAGCATGTAAGGATGCATGTTCTTACCTTCAGTCTTGTTGAGCCTGTCCCCTCACCAGTTTTCCTCTTTGTTCTTCATGGGTGTTCTTGTAGACGGGTAGAAAATGATACAAGTTGGTAGAATATAACTTCTTGAATGAGGAAAAAAAATCTCCTTTCTCCTGAAGGAGTCATATTGTACTTTTCATGTACTTTCAATGGTGAAAGCTTTCAGAAATCAGGTGGTTGTGATTCTGTACTGTCAGGGTGCCAGCGTGATCCTTTCAGACAAACCACCTGGTGTTAGACTGGGAAGCTGTCTTTCCAGCACAACCTTTAGCTATACAACCTCACAGAGATCTGAGGTGGAGGAGTAAAGATAAAAGCCACTTGGGTTGTTAAATCCCTCATTTGTTTTTTCTCATCCCAGGCTTATCCCTTTTACTAGCATATTTCCTTGGGTGTGCTGAACTCTGAGAAGCTGAAGGCTGCTACGCTTTCTTTAGGAAGTTATTTTTCACCTGCCAGAGTTTAGTTATAAGGAATCTTTCCCAGCACCCAGCTGCTCTTCAAACTGGTTATCTACATAAAGGTCATTTTTCTAATTAGACTCTATTGTTTTTAATATCTGAGTTACATTTCCATGCCAGATGGATTTAACATTAATACTCAATCTGCATTGAAAGAGCATGGAAAATTAAATCTATTTAAAAATATTTACATGTCTTTCTTAAAGGAGGACTGATAGACATTGAAGTCATAACAATACACAAAGAACAGCACTGGTTTATTTGAAAGACTCATTAATTCCAAGACCCAGCCTTCTAGCACTGCTGGTTGTTGTTCCTTTGATGTGGAAGGTCATGCATTTAAGGCAAATTTTACATACTCCAAACCAAGAGACTTGGCAAATATTGCTGAGGCTATAGACAAGTATTGGCTTTATTACACCCTGTTGGTCAAGTAGTTGTGTTATTGCTGGCTTAAAACTCTAGTTATACTTTTTGTTAGCTGGGAAGAAGTGTTAGGTAGAATTATCAACAGAAATAGAGGAAGCCTATTTAAGTTAGAAAGCAGATCTTAGTTAATCTTGTTTTCCAAGTTTTGATTGCGTGGGGTTTTTTTGTTGTTTGTTTGGGGTTGGTTTTTTTTGGTTGGTTGGCTGGTTTTTTTATTCCTGACAATTCTTAAATGATTTCTTTTAAGAAATTGCAAGTAAAGAAATCACAAAAACATTGCAGACCAGCCAGGGAGAGGGGTGGGGGGATGTAGATATATATGGAAAAAAGCAACTTGTGGAGTGTACTGTTGTATCATTCATGCAGATTTCCTAAACGTATTTCATACATTGGCCTTTTGCAGGTTTCCTAAGTATTTTCCTTAAACTTTCTTTTCCTATGGAGACATACAGAAAGGTTCATAATATGGTCCTGAATAAATAACGTATTAAGACATTTTTTCTAAAGCCAAACCATAGGTGAAATGTTATTTGAGTAGCAACTGATACTTAGTTTCAGCTAAGGACTGAAGAGAGTTACTGTTAAGTATATTGTCTCTAGCTCAGAGAATTACAATGCTTTTTTAATTTTAGAAGAAGAAATATAGATTGTCTAACGATGATTGCCCTTTAATAAGCAGGGGAATGTAACTGTCAGAATGCATAAGTCTTTTCCTTAGTACAGCTAAAATCCACTCTATTTAATAAAGTCAGACAGGGTAAGGTTATGGATAAACCTAGTCATCCTGTAGCCTGCAGCTGATGGTCTTGGAGTTACTGATTTTTGAGATCAGTGAAGAACAACCTTTTTTCTACAAGGGTTGTAGCCGTTAATGCATACACTTGTCTGTTTATCTTGTAGGAAAGGCTGTGGAATCTTGGAAAAATATTAAAACTGTATTGCTGTTAGAGCTAGCATATTTGGATGGTATATTTGACTGCTTCTGTAACTCAGGTCAAAGATTTCACTCTCTTGCATTAATGCCAGCATGTCTGGGCTGACCTAGAGATAGAAAAAACTTAAATGTACCGTGAAATACAGGCACAGATAGGAAAGTTATGGGTGCTGAACTTGCTCCTTTGTGGCATACGTTACAGAAAAAGCCTGCAGATGAGAGCTGTGAATGCAAACTGGAAGGTAAGGTCAAGCTGTAATGAATGTCATTAACACTGACAGAATTAAGCGCTAGCTTCATTTAGAAAGAGCCATTGGGCATTACTGCAGTATGTGTAGTTAATAGTAAAGATAAGGCTTGTCCAAAAAGAAGCAAGGTGGCATAAATAATAAGTGGATAGTTCAGGTTCTCTCTGCTCATGTTTGCAGAAAGTGCAGTAGGAGTTGCCTCTCTATCTCCATACGTATGTGCTGCTGTGAGAAAGTGGTGTTACCCAACTGACCCCGCGTGCATTGCCCTGACAGCATTTCCAGTGGTGCAGAGTGTGCCACCAGCCATCTCATCACACATGCTGTATGGAGTTGTTGGCAGGTAGTCAGAATAGCACAAGGAAGCCAGGGATACCCTTTTTTATTTTTCCCCTCAGTATAAGTGATAAACGGTTGTCTAGTTAAATCTGTCCATCAGGGCGCTAAGCATGGTGCTTCACTTCAGTATGTTTGGAGCAAAGAAATCCTTCTGTACAATGTCTGTAGCCTTTTCACAGCTATTGAATTAACAGGGTGGCTTTACGGATAAAGAGTTTGTGTGTGGCAGCTGCTTTGGAGCTCTGAGCTGCATAAAGCACAGGTTTCCATGACCATCGTGAGAAGGGGAGCACTCCAAGTCTTCAGTAACTAGCGCACCAGTGGAGAGTTTCGTAGCCGCCAGTGGGGAATTTCATAGCCTTGACGGAGAACGAAATGTGCCCTTATGTAATGAGCAGGCATAGAGCAAGCAAAATGACAGTGATCCCCACCTACAGCTTCAACTGTTTGCTGTTGTCCTTCCAGAGAAGACTTCAGTTTTGCTGGCAACTGCATTGATTGACTGTGACTTGGGAAGAAAAGTGACAGAACCCACAGCAAATGTGGAGCTGCTTAAAAAGAGCTCCAACTCTTTTTACATGGTGACGATTCAATTTCCCATAAGAAAGTATTCCTTGGGCCCAGAGTGTCTTTTCCATGATGCAAAGGAGAAGGCAGCTGTGCCAGAAGGGCCTCAGGCTGTTTCTGACTGCCTTATCTTTCTTACAAAATAAGTAGTGTGGGTACTATCTAAGGTAGAGGAGCTTCAATAGGACGTCTGAGATCGAAACTCAATACTTGACTGGGATGAATGGCACCCAAGATCCAGGCTCAAACAGACTAAGCCAGTAACTTAATTATTATATTATTCTTGTCTCAGATTTCTCATTCTCTCTACCCTTTCCCATCTTTTTCTTTTCAAGCAACTTCAATTCTGGTCCTGTGCAGAGAAGCTCCAAAACTTACTTTTTTTTTTTTTTTTTTTTTTCAAAATTTAATAATTCCTTTGCTGACGGCCTTCATTGGATGTCCTTGTTTCTCAAGGATTTGGTGATTCTAACATGAAGCTTGGAGTTAATTGCAGTGTTTATAGTCTCTAGGAAAGGCATCCACCTAGTATAACCTCGGACTGTAATGCTAAGGCACTTAGCTTACTATAGTAGTTGCAGGGGAGTGTCTGCCCATAGCTTCTATTTCTCTTGGGAGAATTTAGGCAATTTTGCCCCTTTCTTCAACTTGAAAGATCCACAGTGCATAAAAAAGAAAAAGTGAACTGAGAGTGCAATGTGGACTTTTCTATTGCCATGCATTTCTGTCGTCTTTTATTCATTTCTCTCTGTCCCCATGGCACAGCCTAACATCAAGGAAAGACAAGCTTTCTCCTGATCAAAGGTAGGGTAAGAACCTTGTGCTCTGCGCTTGGAGTATACAGCACGTGAGAAACCACAGAAAATGGATTGCCTTGAATCTTTTCTGAAGCTCATGTGGTCTCTTACTCATGGAGAGTATCTGCAGTACTTTACAAGGCTAACAGTTGTTTCTGCAGAGGACTATCAGTCTATTTGTAGGCCAGTGATATAAATTGGATCAAATGCTCTAACAACTCTTCTGGAGCATAATTCTAGCACAGAAAAGTATGTTTTTAAAAAATAAGATAAAAAAGGGTGTCTGACCTCAAATAAGTTCCTAAAAATGTCTTAAGGAAGAATGTTGTATCTGAATATAGTGGAATGGGAATTCCAGGCATAGAATAAGCTAGTGGGGAAAGGGCTTCAAGGTATGATGGGAACAACTGAGAGGATGTAGAAGACCATGAATGGTGATTTTGCTGACTGCCAGACTGAATATACAGGGTCCAAGAATGTCTTTGTTGATGTCTCGTGTTAGAAAGCCAATGCAGTAGTCATTCCCGATCCACTTCCGGTTTCTTCCCAGTTTCAGTGTATTGTGCTGCTGCTTATGCTACCAGTGTGTAGGCATACCTGTTTTTCTCAAAGACTAAATGGTATAGAAACAGCAAGCATCCTGTCCTCCTCCCTTGTCTGAAGCAAAGGGAGAGAACCTGTGATGCCTGAGACTTTGGAATGTCGTCAGGCTCATGATTTGTCTGTCCTATAGCTATGGACATTGAAGCAAGCTGTTTATTTAAGACATTTACATGGTTTCCAAGGAGTGGCTGGCAGAAACATATGGCCAAGAGAGTTTTTTGAGTTTATGCAACAGTCTGCATGTGAAAACATGGAAATGTTCAGACTGAAGAGCCAAAGATTATTTTTTTTTTTTCCCCTCGTTCTTCTCTAGAAGAAGCTTGGATACTCAAGTATCTGTAAGTGGGGGTGTCTTCTAGTTTTGATGTAGGGGAAAGAAGAATCTCTGTCTCATCTCCTAGCCAGAACATATTTTTTTGCTCAGGAAATGAAACTGTGTTTATGCATGTTGCTTTTGAGGAGATTTTTATCTATCTATAGCTGTTTATATATATATGTGTGTGAGAACATGTATGTGTATAGATAGAGACTGGTGTATACAGAATTTTCTTTTTTTCCCTTATCATGCCCATTTGTGTGAAAAGTTTGAGTAGTTTGCAACTTCTTGGCCATATTGCTTTTCTCCACTAGCAGAGTAATTCTCTCCTACAAAATTGTACTGGAAAATAACTATGTGAGGGGGGAAAAATAAGACAGCTGCTTGGTTGTTGAAATTCTGAACTGTGCTGATAGAAATCTTAACAAAGCATATAAAAGAATTCATCAGTCTGTGCTTGTGTGTAGCGGTAAAGCACTAGAAAATAAATAGGCATCACAAAGCTTCTTACTCTGAATTTTAAATAGCCTCAGACCCTCGTTAAGTCAGCTTCTAAAACACTGCTGAATGCAATGATCTTTGAGATGCAAGCAAAAATATGTGGTAAATGGTATTATGGGTCCATTTAATTCTGAATTGTGAATACAGGTTTTCAGCTGCCTCAGTGCTACGTGCAATAGAGGACTAACCAGTGTTTCACAACCAGAAAAGAGAACATGGGGATGGATCTGTCAAACCGTGCTATGTGCTCTGGGGCGAGTGTGACAGTTACTGTTCAATGGCCGTACAATTCCCGAATCTCCCTCGTTTTTCATGGGGTAGGAAGGGCTGTTCCTCCTCACTCACTCACAGGTACGAGACATAACTTCTCCCCTGCTGCTCTGGTCTGTTCAGGAGATCTAAAGCACTCATAACTCAGCCGGCTGCTTAGTGAAAGGGCAACTGCATGCCTAACTAGTATGCTGATAAAAAGTTATTCTGGATTTTTTTATTTTTATTTTTTTTAAACTGGGCGGATACGTAGTTCTGCTGCTCCTTTTCCTCATAACATCCTGCTTTGGGCTGCATCTGGGTGCTCCAGGTGCTTGTGTTAACAAATGGTCATAGGACAACAGTCTTAAACCCAAAATTTCTGGAAGTCACTGTGAAATAGCAGCAGACTCTGCAATGAGGCATACTACTGGAAGCCTCTAAGAAATTACTGTGATTTCTTCTGCAACACTTCGTACTGAAACAGTTAACAGGACTGATAAGTGTTTATACAGGTGAAGAAAGTGAGTCATTTGCATATTTTTCATACTGATCCTTAACTTTACTACTTTTCAGTATTTTAGTTAGCTTTCTGTTACCTGGAGTGAAATAGTCATTGGTACTTCACAGAAACTGTTAGGATACTGAAGCAGCTACTGTATAATTCTGTTAGTGGTGTCTGAAGAACATAGTATTGTGTGATATCATTGAGGGGTCGGAAGTGTATCTTTGTGTACACATCTCTGGGTCTGGATATTTTTATTTTTATTCTCCCCCTGCTATGGCCTTAAAACAAAGGAAGTTGGGCATGAATAAGAAGAGGAGTATTCCCTCAAGCACAATAGCTGGGTTTATAGCCAAGAGGCTGCTTTGGCTCAGGTCAGACAACAAGGTGGTTTCACCAAAGCTGCTAACTCAAAACACAACCATGTTAAAACAGACCTGTAAAGGGAAAGCAGAGGAAACTGTCAGCTGCTGTGATTGACACAGTTTCTCTGAGTGCTAGTGTCAAGCTGAGGAGTTGCCTAAGCTAACTTCTTTTAGCCTATGGGAGCATCAAGTCAAGGTTAGATGGTGTGAACACAGATTTTTCTTAAAATCTACTCAGCAAAGTGTAGCACTTTGCAAAATAAATTTTGAGGCATCCTACTTTACTTTGAAGAATTTTTTCAGTGTCACTGTTTGCTGCTGCTGTCTGTATGCTCCAGCTGTGCCAAGCTTAATATATCAAAACTAAAGAGGAGCAACTGCTACATGATCTGCCTTTGTAAAACAATGTGACCTTTTCAAATTATCTGAGAAATTACTCTCAGTTATGATAAATCTTCATGGCTAGCAGGTTTTTTTTGTTGTTGTTGTAACCAACAATTTTGTATTTTTATTTTTTATTGTAACACATAGGGAGCCCCGCCCACAGTTTTGGTTTTTTTTTTTCCCCATATGAAATTGTTAGTGTTTTTTACTAGTTACACTTGGAAAACCAGTAAAGGTTGCATCTAACAGCCTTCATCAGAAGTAAAGGCTAATGGTGTTTTCTGAAGGTCTTTATTGATTCCTTTATTTTTTCTTTACTGAATGTCCTGGAACTAAGCAATGTGTATCTTTCCACTGAAAGATATGGGAACTTCATGTCAATGAAACCTGATAGCAGTATGTCATAAAACTGCTGGTGAAAGTAAATTGGTGGATCTTAAATAGCCATAAATTACTTGTAAAGCATGAAGCATGTTCTTTTTGGTTTGATTTTTTTTAACCACTAGAAGAAGGGAGTTATAAACCTGCTGTGTGATTTCTAAAGTAGAAATGCTAAAGAAAGAACAACTAATAACAAAAACGGACTCTTGGTATTATTAAACTTGTGAGGTTCTGTTATCCTTTTCATTATGTTAAGTGTCTCTCTAAAAACAGCAGTTTGTAGATCTCAGCTCTCATTTACTTGAAACAAAATAGTGCCCAACGAGGTCACCTTAGCTTTTACAATGGAACAAAAGCTGGAAAATGAGGGTGTGCCTTCACTGTCATGCTCCATTTTGCCCCGGGCAGTATCATCTCCCTTGGGCTGCACTTCATGAATACTGGTTTGCTACTGGACTCCCTTCTGTGGTCATGCTGCTACCTCTTGCCAAAAGGGAATGCAGGCATTATTGAAAGGATAATTCATTGAAAAGATAATTCACTCCAAGTTTTCCTCCAGACAGATGATATGGATATAAAATCTGCCAAATCTGACTCTTCTAACTGGGAGTCTTGTTATCCAAGCAGGAGCAGTGCCTCTGCATTGTACCATAGGGCAAGCAGCGCATACTTAGTGTCAGGCTATGAAAACCCACTCTGGCAAGGTGTATTTCAGAAAGAAGAAAAGAAAGGGGGCAGAGGGTGTGGGAGGCAAAAAAACACCAACAAAAAGCTGCACAAACCCACAAATCCTCACGATGTTTCAGTGCTACATTTCATATTCATGTAAAATAGATCCTGGGCACATGCTATCCAGTGTTCCAGTCCTGAGCAGTGTGAGTATGAGCCCATCCAAACTAGTTGATCTCTTGTAACCTCAAAATCTATGAAATATCTGGGTAAGGATTCATACATCAGGTGATACAGATTTAATGATGTTAGTGTAAGGCAAGGGGGAAAAACAAAGCCTTGCTCTTACATTACTCAGGGAAAGTTGTCTTTGAAGGGAACAGAACTGTTACTGGTGAAACGTATAGAGCTTGGTTGCCTGTCGTTATTTTCCATTGTGCTGCTAGACTGCTGTGAGCAGAACAAACTGTTCCATTACCATTTTTGGTTAAAATTTTCATTAAATGTAATGTGAAAGTATGGTACTTTGCAGATGCATATACCAGCACAGTGACTGTAGATGCTACAAGGATTGTGCAGGAGATCAGAGAGGCAATGGACGAAGAGAGTTGTCTTAGTAGAAGATAAAAGCATAAAGAAAATAAGAGAGAACAGCAACTGTCAGTCTCATTGTGCAAGAACCAGGAGGTATTAAAGGAAAAAGAAAAAGAGCATATTTAAAATTGGATAGTGAAAACAGTTTTTCACACTCTGAGTAATTAAACAGGATTTCATGCTTCTTTCATGGAATTTGTTGCTCTCCTGAGGCAGTAATTTGTAATTGAAGAGATTGTTTTATTTACTTGAGCAGCCAGAATGTTTGGTATTGTGCTGATAAATAGATTGTATCCATAGTTTGCTTAGAAAACTCTTGTGAAGATTAATCTTAAGTCTTTAACTATAAAGTATGACACATGCTGAAATGGGAGTATGGAGGTAAGGAGAAGAGCCATGTGAGTAAATGGCATTTGTGGCATGGAGGGCGTAGCGGGGAGTAGGGGCTCAGGTGTTGGCAGAGTCAGATTGTGAGACAGCTTGGCGAGGGAGGACATAGGTTTTCAATGAGTTGTGGAGGGAGTTGGAGTCTGTGAAATTGTCCCAGAACAGGGAAGATGTGACCTTCGTTGAGTGCGAGAAGAGTTTATTATAGCTGCAGGTAGTAGGGAAGCTGAGATGAGTCACGGATGTCAAAAAGGAGACTCTAATTGAAGTCATCTAGCAAGTGGCAACTAAAGCGTAGAGTAGCAAAGACGGTCTGGCAATTGCTATCTATAGTACACATGTAAAATACTGTGATTGTGACTCTGGAATTGATACATTCAATGACCTATTATTCTCTTAAGAGTATTATATCTAATAACATCACAGAAGAGGAGAAGAGATGTGCTTGAATGCTAGGCCTCAATAGAAGGTAAAAGAGAATGAGACACTTATAGTGACACTCGTGTCAGGGAAACTAGTGCTGCGCTAAAAGGCCTGGAGTCATGTTTGGGTATATAAAGCTACAACAGAAATCCGCTCCATTTTACATCAGGGTGAGATGTTGCTCATTGAGAGTAACACTCAATAGCTGTACATTACTGATTCCTTTGTGTGGTACCAGCATAGACTGAGTTGAATTTGTTTCTCTCTGAGCCATATATGAAGTCACTGTGGAAGAGTATTGATGAAGCTTTTTATTTAATGTAAATATGCTTCTTTGTATGATGTCATCCACAGCTGGTTCACTGATGGTTTCCCTGCTCCAAGAAAAAGAGAGTATGACAGTACTGGTTGCCTTGAGTTACATAAAGTATAGTAATTTGTAGCCTGAGTCCCTGGACACATGAATAAGATAATGACTGGCAAGCTGTCCTAATTATAAAGTTGTGAGAACACAGTGCAACCGCTGACAGCAATTTCAATTCTGCCCTAACAGTTGCACATACCTCCCCTCCAACGCAACGCACAGCTGGCTCGGCGCTCAGGTTTCCAAATGCAGTCTGGGCAGTCACTCCCAGCTGCTACCGCGTGGTTTGCTGTGGGTGTACGCCTCCAGCTTTGCTTCTCGAAGCATCTGTCTTAGGCTCTGGACTATTCACATGTCTTTGGATAAGTAGTTTAATTATATATCCTTTTATGATTTTATTATGTGCTTTTGTGCTGTGGCGTACTTGCACAGGCTGGCTTAGGCTGTAGTTTGGCAGCACAGGCTACCTTTCCAGCTCTAGTAAGCAGTAAATGCCACCTCCCTGGCCTCTGCATCCTTGTCCTCCTGTTTGCCCTGCCTCGTGTCAGACAGCTGGCTGTACAGCTGTTTTGTAAAGCAGCACACTATACTTATTGGGGTTAAAGATCATTCTGCATAAAAACATAGGTTGCTTGTCAGTCAGATTTTCCTGTTGTGGGTCACAAGGTGGTCACATAAGCATGCTGGAGTACTGTTGCTTGTGGGGAATCTGTATGCATCACCTGTGATTCATCAGATGTATGTTCACCTGTGATTCTGATCTATGATCTCTGTTTTCTCCTTTTAAACTGGACCCCAGGATGTCTCTATGTCCGAATATGGGACTGGCCCACTTCCCATGCTGTTCTGCTGGAGCAGACAGGCAAAGATGTCCATGCCATGTCCTCAAACTATGCTCATTGTATTTTTAGACTGTGCTGTAAGCACTTTTCATTTTGAATCTTATGAAATTCCCCTCTTCCCTCAAATTGGATTACTTAAAACTTTGAATTCCCTGCCCGTATTGCCTTCTGTGACACAGTTTTTAACACAATTAATAAACTTAAATTAACTCATGTGCTGGTCCTGCAAAGACACCATCACTTAACATTATCATTGTACATTAAGCAAGGTTATAGTAAATTAACTAGGTTTCTGTTCTCTTGTGGTTTGTGTGTGCTCATTGTTATTTTATGCTATGGAAATGAAGTAATTCTTCCCTAAGTTTTAGTTAACGTGAACACTAGTTCAAAAGACAGTTGCAATATAACAATTAAAGACAACTAAAAGAACACTGAGAAGATTGGTGTAGCTTTGTCTGTGATACTGATCTCTCCTAAGTGGTAGATCTCAGGTACTGATATCTCTTGTTTTCCTGTTAATAATATTTTATTGCTGCTAAAATTGCAGGGCTTTTTTATTTCTCTTAAATGAAATTTTCCAATAATAAAACCATCCTTGCCCAAGCAGAATAGCCAACAGTGTAAAATAGTTATTATCTATTAATAGTGAAAGTTGTGTTTGCTTCTCAAATCTGTAATGGTGCTTGTCAGTTCTTTATTACATCTGTGATAGTGGATTTAAAAGCAGAGCGGAAGAGGGGAAAGACAGCAAAAACATTACTCTTCCTCCCTTTCACAACATGTTCTTCTCTTTTCATTGCTTTTATCCTCTAGATTTGGTGTTTGCTTCCTTTGTAAGCCTTAGTGGTGGTTACTAGTGCGATTTTTGCCTTATGCTTTTTACCTTCTTAATGCTTCATCTTTTCCTAGGAAGTTCTCCTTCCTAAGGTGTTCATTTCGTTACCAGTCCAAACTGTGCTTTTGTTTAACATTATGTATTTGCAGAATGAAAATGACATGAGCAATGTTCACTTAGGCTGTAATAACTTTATGAAATGCATTACGAGCGAGTATTTAGAAATGAAGAGTTAATGCCAGATTGAGAATAAATTCTCCATTCTTATGTGGGTGCAAAGTTTTGGGCCTTCAGTAAGTGCACATATCCACCAAGTTCTACTCCTATTTTCATTTAAAAAAAGAAAGACAAGCACGAGCAAGGTGCTATTTCTGCTGTCTTCAGAGTTGTCGGCTGTTCTGCATGTGTAACACTAGCAAAAGATGTTTGCTAGATTCACACCGAATCTGTACAGAATCGGTCCAACAGGAGCTCCCCCGGGGTGCCATTTGTAGCAGCTTGTTTTCTTCCACAACAGACTGCAAATTACAGACTCAGTGTTCCAAAACTTTTTGGTATCTTTCCCTATTTAAGTCTCTACCAAATGAAAGAAACTTGAGAATGACTTGTTCTCTTACATATTATTAGTCACATCAACCTATATCAAAATACTCACTGGAGGGCAGTGGCAATAAGGTTTTATTTTATGCACAGCACTGAATGAATTGGCACGCAAGTCCTTACTTGTTTCTTCTCCCTCATATTGATATTGTTACACAGTTTTATGTTACATTTAATTACCTTTCATTTTATAGATACATGGACTGTGTGCATCTGTTCACAGAGACACAATTATGAGCTCCCATATTGTTTAATATTTTTCCCTTCCAGGCATTTAACTACGTTGTTTACTGTGTTAGTAAGTTGTTCAGTAATAGAATTTCATGGTCTTTAGAGAAAGCTGAACTGAGTATTTTCTTCAGATGCAAATATTTTGTAAGCTAATGTGGCAGCTTGTTATATGCTGTTCTTATTTTTTGTTTTATTTTTCTCCTCCATTTTCTTTGTTGTGAGCTGAAAGCTATAAACTAACCTGGGTCAAGGCAATTCCTGCATAATGCTGCCTTTGTGTGGAAAGATTTCCCCTGTACCTATGTGGAAACAAATTTTTGATTGGCAGAGTAGTTTTTGTGATATTTGGGCATAACATCATATGTATGTGCAGGACAGCAAGGTAGGCATCACTGGAGTATTTTGCTCAAAAGAGGCAAGCGGTGGCCTGTGGCTGAACAGGCGTTGGCAGTGGCCTCAGCAAGAGCACGTACACAGTGCTGGTGGAGGTGAGAAACTTGCTAGTTCCCCTACTGCTTTTTGGGAAGATGCTAGGGTAGTTGCTGCTGTAGCCACAGGCATACGGTAACCCAGTGTTCTCTGGCTCTGTCTTCTCCTGCTTCTGTGTCTCACCAGGGTGGGTATACACAGACCTGCTTTGGCAGAACACAGAACTGAGTCTGCAATGGAGACTTCTCTAGTAACTTCATCTATATGCTACAAATTTTGCACTTCTTGTATGTCCATGATAATTCCACTCACTCCATTTTACTGATACCATTAGTGTGACGGGCCCCTCTGTTTGTATTGACTGGTGACCAGCATTTGTCCGTTCATGGATGCTTTGTTTTTCACTTCTTTGAAGTTCAAGAAACTGGCAGATAAAAAAAACAAAACAAAACATGAGTATGTGAGAGTTAAATTTTGCCATGGATTTCTCCACAGAAGTCGGGTAATGCACCAACTCCTGCAGTCCCAGTTATTTGCAGGTTAAATCTTCTAGGATCAGTCCCTGAAACAGGCTGAAATTGTGACTATCAAACAGGGAATATTGAGTACAAGATGCTGCAGAAACTGTGCTTTGAAATATTTAATACTATCCCCTATGGTTAGTTATTTAAATACTTTCAGTCTAATGAGAATAGTTCAGGCAGATGATGCTTCTCGGTAAATTTCAGTTTCTGGCTTCTTTAGTTTTATTCTTGCAGCTCTAATGATAGCACTTTTGCATGAAAAATAGTACAAAACTCTCCTGTCCCTGTTTTTAATAGTGTTTTTGAATACTGAAGGATATTATATTAAATCTCTTTTTTTTAAAAAAAAAAAAAAACCAAAACACCAACCCTTCCAAGCTGTATAATGGTGAGTGTCATCCCTAAAGCACAGCATTCCCAAGTCATCCAGCCAGACTTACTTTGTAAGAGTCCTGTACAGCTTTGGGGATTATTTACAGGGCCTGAAAAATGTTGCTATGTGCTATTGAAAGTGGTTTCTTGCTTAGCTATATGGTTGTAAATCCAGGTTTGGAGTTGTATCTCCACTTCTGCAAGGTTTGCATTACAAAGGAATCATACGTCATGCGAGCAGAAACGAGGCCCTGTGGTCATCG
>NW_015090990.1:7162552-7257011 GCF_001431845.1 Calidris pugnax
CACCAAACTAAAAAAGCAACCTTCATTGTAATGAGCATTTTGTAGTGGTTTTCTAAAGTTTCAGTGGTGCAACAGATGATGACTGGGAGGTAGGAAAAGGTGAAGAACATAAATGACTAAGTAAATGTATTCCACAGGATGTAAAAGGGAAAATAAAATTAAGGACAAGGCAAGGTTTGAATTTACAGCTACAAACTTTGCTCTCCTCTTATCTCAACTATGAGAATACTGCAACACTTGCTTAGACGGCGAGAATATGGAAGTAGAGAATATGAGGAAACAGCAAACTGCCCCCAGAAGACTGATCTGTAACTGTATAATATCAAGGATGTGTGCTTGCTGTGCACAAACTCAGTGGGTGCTGCACAGATTGAATTATGCTGCACAGCTGGGCAGTTTCTTCAAGGAAATGGAGAAACAACCCGAACACCTAGCCTAGTTCTGGAAAAATCAATAACCATAAGGGATCAGCATCTGCTTTAGCAGGCTAAAAACCAGTTCAAGGCAGATGACTTAATGCTACAGGAAGGTAACATTCAGCATGAGGAAAAAATGGGAACAGCTAATACAAGTTGGTCTAAGAAGATAATTACCTGTCACAAAAGTTGCCTTATGCATATGTGTTGGCCAGTGTCATCACTAGGTGAAAAGCAAATGCAATCTGGAGGATTTTATGTTTTTGTTTCTCTAGAACTGGAAATGAGTGGGACAGTGAGTTCCACAAGGGAACTGAAAGGCTGTGTTTGGAAACACAGGTGACTTGTGAGATCACCAATAACAATGGAGACTAGAGGCCCAGGCTGGAAAGACTTTGAGTCATTTTTTCTTTCCAAGACTTGTCAGCTGTTTGCATTGGACATCACTGATGAGAAACCAGTTCTGTTGATCAGACCACAGGGGAGGGCGGGTGTCAGCAACATCTTGTTTTTCTGTGTGCTCTTCCCATGAGCTTTCCAGATACCAGTACCTATCTGTAGGGCAAGATTTGGCAATGGTAACAGATCTCTGAGGTCTTATCAGAGCTTTATTTCATGTAGTCCTTGAAGCACTCAGAAGAGAACAGTTGCATAACCACTAAACATAAGCTATGTAACCTAGCAGAAGTTACCAAAACACCTATTATATTATGCATCTTTTCTGGTCTAATTATATAAACATGCTTTATTGTTTATAAAACTGCATTACTTCAAAATTTAGTACCTTGTTTCCTGTCCTTTTTTCTGCACTACTGAATTTTGCTCTTAAGACTTTCAGAGCTGTGTTTTGAGCACACAGATTTAGGACAGGACTGGTCTCAAGCGGCACTGTAACATTAAATATTAAATATCTGATTCAAACTGCAGCCAAGAGGAAAATCGGGTGACAGTCAAATCTTAAGCCAGAAAATTGAAGAGGAAAGCAATAAAGATTTCTCTATTTATCATACCTGCTATTTCGCATGTCTTAGTGAGCTGTGCATAACTATCTCCTTCCTCAAATAACTTCTCTTTAACCATAGTGCAGGAACTATTTATCATTTGCATGATTTTCTAGTCTAACTCAACAGCAGTACCATGCCAAAAAGGGCAAGAAGACTGTTTTATTTATTTATTTTAAATTAACATTCTATATATTTGCTTGTGTCTGCCAGGCTTTGCAGAATTGCAGCAAATTATCATTGCAGAAATCTTGGGAGGCAGCAAATTGGAGCAGTGGGACTACTGCCATCAAATGTATTGTCACACTTGTGGCTTTGTATGAGACTAGTTACCAGGAATGAAAATAAGTAAAGATTTAGTGCAGTGTACAGACTGTTTGAAGCAGAGTTGCACTTCTGTCTGGTTTCTGAACTAATCAAAGGTATGCTATGGGGCTGTCCTGTTTGTTTCTGATCATCTCTGTATTTGGGGTTTCAGTGTATAGGTCTGTCATGATCTAAGGACGTAGAGATGTAGGATTTAATAAAGCTCTTAGTGTATTTTAAGAGCTGTATTACATGAAGGAGATTGTGAGATTGAAATTTTGAGTAGAAATTCTTTATGAATTCTCTCTGAAAATTTGCAAGTGAAAGCATATGTCCATGCGTACCAGACTGAATGCTGTGAGCATGGTACCTGGGTTATCAAATTACCTTCACCCTGTCTCATTTTGAGTTCTGCCTGGAAAAGAGTTTTCTGAGTTCCTTAAGAAGCTGATGTCTCAAAAGAAGGTGGGAAATTGTTGCTTTACTCTCCTAACTAGTGACGCAGGCTGTGAATTACTAATAGTCATCCACCACAATTCTCTAACAATTCTGTGGGATAGCACCGCTCACTGCTTGTGTGTGATCAGGGAAGGCAAAACATCCAAACAGGTTGCTCAGAGTGAAACACAGTAACATCTGAATTGTTACATGCCTGATATAAAAACACAGATTTGTGCAACAGATACTGTAAGATCAACACTTATGGTACAATACAAATGGTCTTAAGTTGGAATTTGTGAGACACCATTAAAGGTGCTAGTAGTCTGCCCAGGTTTTGGATAGATTAAGCATTATTATTCTATGCTTTGCCTTGTATTTTTACATTGGCTTATTGCCTAGCAAAATATTATATTTATGGGGGTTTTGGGTGGGTTTAGGGGAGGAGGCTTGCAGGTTTTTTGTTGGTATTTGGGTTTTTTCTAACCTAAATTGGGAACTATAATAAGTTGGTAGGCAATGTCACAAATACTAAGAAGTTGATAGTAAAAGTTCAGAGTCTATTGGTTTTGGAATCATCCTCTAAATATCTCCCCTTATATGTAACCATCTAGAAGGAATGCGTACCTCTGCCTATGTCAGGAGCAGCATTAATTGGATTAAGTCTTTTTGAGTGAATCAGAAAGTTGAAGGCTCTGGTGCTGTGTTTGGGGGAGCAGAAAAAATGCAATGTAAGGATAAAACAGGCTACCACAGTGGGCATGTGGGGAACTTAAAAATGCTTCCTGCTCAAAAGAAATAAACATTCAGTGCTGTTTAAACTCGGCCTCAGAAATGCTCCTTTGAGCACTCTAACAGTGAACAATACTGTTCACAGCCACAGGGAATCATTGCAGCAAAAGTAGGTTTCCGTCTCAGCTGGCAATTGCGATAACCCAGCTACATGCTCACCCAGTTCAGTCAGATGGTGGGGATTAAAATGAAGGGAGAACAAGCTGAGTGATGGCATTTCAAGCCTTCTCATCTTCTCCAGAGCCAAGGCCTTCACCTGTGGGGTTTGTGTTTGGCTTTCTTTCAGCCCAAAGCCTGAGCTCAGAGGTCTGTCAGTCACTGCCAGGAGCTGAGCAGCAGGTGACTGCTGAGGACAGCAAATCCAGAATTTTACTCAAGTGACTTTCCATGGGTAAAACTTCAGGAGCCTGCAGTTTCTCTGAAAACAGTTTTCAGAGCCAGAAAGCTCATTTCTTTGCAGGAAATGTGGTGAGCCCATGGCTAGTTGCTAGGTATGAGGGAGGTTTGTAATGTTAACTGTTTTCAAGTGTGGCATTCTTATATTGCTTTTCGTGGCACTGACTGTAGCAAATCAATGGCAAAAGCATCTTTGTAAATAACAGCTCTAATTCTGGAAGCAAAATGGCTGTTCTGTTTTTAACATTGTGCATTTATTATATTTCATGTTTGCTTGTCAAAAGTCACTTGAATAACTTTGGATCCTTGCACAACATGTGGTGGGCTCTGCACAATGTGTTTGTCTGTACGTATATGGGGCAGGGATGTGCTTTGCTTGAACAATATTAGCTGAAGTTTAATTTCACATTTAAGAGCAGAAATTTGGAGGGAGATTTTAAGGACAAAATTCATCAGTGTGATGAAGGGAACCTGCTTAGACATATGCATGAAATCAGGGAAATGCTTGCTCAAGTGTGCACTTAAATAGTTTTTGCTGAACTCTGCATGACTGGGTATGCCAGATTAGTTGGCAAAGGCTCTCCAACTTTTCCATTTTCTTAGTGTTCTGTATAATGCTAAAGTATCTTTAAAATTTCATTAGTAGCTCAAAGTTAAAAGGGTCAAGAGGTTAAGAAACTGACTGTGCTCTGGATCCGGAACGCACTTGCATGTTGCACAAGAGCAGTCAGATCTGTTGCTGTACTCTTGAGGGGCCCTAGAGCATTCATTTAAAGCTATGTTAGAAAAGAATGTCTTTTTTTGTTACTGAAGAGTCACTTTTATCTCGACTTTTCACTGCAGTGTGCCCATCCATATTTGAAACACAACTGGCTTGGTAAACACCAGCACAACCTGAAGGATTTGTCGGAAGGGCCATATGTAGACAGGTTTGGTCTCCCTCATGCTGAGCTGGAGCAGACCAAACACAAGCCTGGCTTAATCTGGAAGTCTTGTAGGAATGTTAGTGAGGGACTAAAGTGAACCTCATAGAGCCTATTGTGAGCAGACAGATCAACTGTTCCAGAACACTTGTTCCTTGAGCGATTTCATCTGGGTTTGCTGGATTTAAATTAACCTAAGAAGTCTTCCAAGCAGCACGCTTTGTGTATATGTGGGTCATTCAAATTCTGTGTCTCTGTACAACTGACTGGAGGAGCGTTTCAGGTCTGAGGGCCAGAGCCAATTCTCACAAAACAGAGCAGCTTCGGCTGTCCTCATCTTTCAGTTAAATGTGAATTGATACAGCGGTCGCTCACAATAGGGTGCTTCACCTAATGGCCTGTTTTATTGCTTTAATAAGGCAGTGAGTATTGCTGGGGAGAAAGAGGAATAGTACAGGCCTTGTCTTTTTTTTTTCCTAGTATGTTGAGCTCTGCTACTGCTGCTTTAGAAGAGCATGTTACACTGGGCTGTACTGTGAATGGACGTGATTCCTAATCATAGCTGTTCCCCTCCACTTGTGTCTCTTCATTGATGGGCTGCAGTGAGACCTAAATAGAGGGATAAAGAAGTATATACTGTAGATTGTGAATGATGGCTTTTGGGTGAATAATGCAGCTTCACAACCTCGATCCTGTCCCTTTCCTCCCTGTCCTTCCTCCCAAGTCATGCAGTATTCTCTGCTACATAAAACAGCTTCACAAGAAGAGATGGTCCTGCACATGATGACTTTATGGCTAGCAGACCTGTCAGGAGTGTGTGAGAGATATGACAGAACAAAATTGAACCTAGGTTTTCCAAAGCCTGGCAGATGTTCTTACTGCTAGGCTACTGAGTAAAAAAGGGCTGCTGAGGGGGAGTGAGGACTGTTCATGTGCCAATAAAGCATCAACAGGGTTTTAGATTACTGGCTCCCTGCAGCAAGGTAGGAAACCAGACAGAGAACTGAGTTGCTAATTCAGTTCTCGGTGTGTTCAGAGGCATAGTGATCTGTGTGTGACCTTGTGGAAAGTATTATTGGTGTATCTTACTATTAAATTTCTCATAGCACATAGCTGACAGCTACAGATGGACTCCTTGCCTTTTTTTTACTCTACAACTGAAGCTGATGGGAACAACATCCCTTAATTTTGACCATTTGTTTTATATATATTTTCTGACTATAACGCCTCATAAATGTCACTTATTCTGTAAATGGTCATAAGTGTTAATTTAGTTTAACATAGATTTCATAGATCTCAATATATGTTAATTTGTAGGCAACAAGCATCTAGTCACATCTAGTCACATCTTTTTTTTTATTATTTATTTTAAAAGACAGTTACAAATGAAGTATCTCCAGTTGTTGAAGTCACTGGTATTAGCAGTTAGTGCAGAACACTTACTAAGATCTTGAACTTAGTTCGTTAGCTGGTTAGATACAGGCCTAGTACAGGCCTTTTTTTTTTCCTAGTATGTTGAGCTCTGCTACTGCTGCTTTAGAAGAGCATGTTACACTGGGCTGTACTGTGAATGGACGTGATTCCTAATCATAGCTGTTCCCCTCCACTTGTGTCTCTTCATTGATGGGCTGCAGTGAGACCTAAATAGAGGGATAAAGAAGTATATACTGTAGATTGTGAATGATGGCTTTTGGGTGAATAATGCAGCTTCACAACCTCGATCCTGTCCCTTTCCTCCCTGTCCTTCCTCCCAAGTCATGCAGTATTCTCTGCTACATAAAACAGCTTCACAAGAAGAGATGGTCCTGCACATGATGACTTTATGGCTAGCAGACCTGTCAGGAGTGTGTGAGAGATATGACAGAACAAAATTGAACCTAGGTTTTCCAAAGCCTGGCAGATGTTCTTACTGCTAGGCTACTGAGTAAAAAAGGGCTGCTGAGGGGGAGTGAGGACTGTTCATGTGCCAATAAAGCATCAACAGGGTTTTAGATTACTGGCTCCCTGCAGCAAGGTAGGAAACCAGACAGAGAACTGAGTTGCTAATTCAGTTCTCGGTGTGTTCAGAGGCATAGTGATCTGTGTGTGACCTTGTGGAAAGTATTATTGGTGTATCTTACTATTAAATTTCTCATAGCACATAGCTGACAGCTACAGATGGACTCCTTGCCTTTTTTTTACTCTACAACTGAAGCTGATGGGAACAACATCCCTTAATTTTGACCATTTGTTTTATATATATTTTCTGACTATAACGCCTCATAAATGTCACTTATTCTGTAAATGGTCATAAGTGTTAATTTAGTTTAACATAGATTTCATAGATCTCAATATATGTTAATTTGTAGGCAACAAGCATCTAGTCACATCTAGTCACATCTTTTTTTTTATTATTTATTTTAAAAGACAGTTACAAATGAAGTATCTCCAGTTGTTGAAGTCACTGGTATTAGCAGTTAGTGCAGAACACTTACTAAGATCTTGAACTTAGTTCGTTAGCTGGTTAGATGAGATATTTTCACTTATTATATAATAATAAATACATTAATAACTTAATTTTAATTTTCTTACAATCTTTCTTGTGTTCATCTATTTGACCTTGGCCAGTGGATGTTTTGCTGTTAATTGCAGCAATAAACCATCTACAAGTAGTGGTAAAACGATGTGGGAAACTCCTTGGATTTCTTTGTATGGGATTGAGATCCCAATTGGGGTATTGAGCCAGCAGAATTTCATCTTGAAGCCCACATAAAAGGCAGTTATCTGCCTGGTACAGAGCAGTAGAAAATCCTTTGTAGCTCTGCTACCACCAGTTAGCTGATTAATGATGATAAACATGCTGGGAGCCAATTCTGACTTTGCTTTATTCTGAGTTTTTCTTTTTTACAGTTTGACCAAGCCAGAAATTTGTTGAATAGCTTTTGTGGATGTTGTTTAGCACGAATGAGCGATTTTTTTAAATTATTTTTTTCTACCAATATTACTTATGTTTTTTAGGAACTTAACACTTTGGGTGGTAGACAAAGCTAGTCAGTTCTGAGCCTTGCTTTATCTTCTGATGCTCAATTCAAGTAGACTGGTGTGGCAGGTTAAGGAAAAAGAGGAAAAACCAATAGCAACCAAGACCAATAGGCTTTAGAGGTGGGCTTGTGGCAACCTCATGAAGTTCAACAAGGCCAAGTGCAAGGTCCTGCGCAGGGGTCAGGGCAGTCCAAAGCACAAATACAGGCTGGATGGAGAATGGATTGAGAACAGCCCTGAGGAGAAGGACTTGGGGGTATCGGTTGATGAGAAGGTCAACACGAGCCAACAACGTGCGCTTGGAACCCAACCATATCCTGGGCTGCATCAAAAGAAGTGTGACCAGTAGGTTGAGGGAGGTGATTGTGTCCCTCTACTCTGCTCTTCTGGGAGATCCCACCTGGAGTACTGTGTCCAGATCCGGAATCCCCAACATAAGAAGAACATAGACTTGTTGGAGCAAGTCCAGAGGAGTGCTACAAAGATGATCAGAGGGCTGGAGCACCTCTCCTATGAGGACAAGCTGAGACTGTTGGGGTTGTTCAGCCTGGAGAGTAGAAGACTTGGGAAACCTTATAATAGACTTCTAGTAGTGAGGGTCCTACAGGAAAGATGGGGAGGGGCTCTTTATCAGGGAGGGTAGTGATAGGACAAGGGATGACCATTCTAAACTGAAAGAGGGTAGATTTAGACTAGATATTAAGAAGTTCTTTACTGTGAGTGTGGTGAGACGCTGGAATAGGTTGCCCAGAGAAGCTGTGAATGCCCCATCCCTGGAAGTGTTCAAGGCCAGGCTGGATGGGTCTACCTGCTCTAGTGGGAGGTGTCCCTGCCGATGGCAGGGGGGTTAGAAATTGATGATCTTTAAGGTCCCTTCCAACCCAAACCATTTTATGATTCTATGATGTATTATATACTTGTATGCATGTATCACCTTTGTAGCATTTGAACAGTTAGGGCAAGTTGATCGTCTTTGGCAAACTCAAATGGTACCTGGTGGCTTTTGGCTCTGAGATTTTTCTAAAGCTCTAGAATTGTCCTATGGGGCAATCCACGGCTATAGCACAGATCTACGGTAGTGGCAGTGCTGTGCGGGGTGGGTGGAATGTTAGACTGGGAAAAAATCAGTGTTTCAGAAAATGATTTTTTTTATTTCCTGAGGTGATTGTTTGCAGCATTTGCTGCAGCTGAGTCATTTAGATATCTGTGCAAACATGAAAATCCCCGAGACCCACTACATAAAACTTAACATATTTCAAATTCTTTAGACTGCCTTTGAACTCCTTAATGGAATACTGAATTTCCCAACAGCAAGCTACAAATGTCCTCAAATATGTTGTGAATTCTGCGTGGAGAAATAAAGGTGACATTGAGGGGATTTTTCAGAACAGGAAAACTCTTTGTGAGCGATTTATCATAACTGCTCAGGCTTAGGAGTGAAAGACAGGTACTGGGAGTGCTCAGCAGTGAGATTGTGTTAGACAGTTTTCCCCTCCAAATATTTTTATATTCAGTGACAGCCTTCAAACTTTCACTAAATGTGGCATGTAACCTTGAAGGTAAATGGCAGGTTTCCTAGCTCTAGGACCCGCCTAATGAGAAAATTGTTACCCAAATGAAAGCTTCCTTCATATCGCTGTCCTTGCTGTTCTTCCATATGTGTATTCTGAAGGTTTCTACTAGCACAACTAACGTTTTGCCTCTGAGTGCTCTCTTTTTGCCATATCTTGAGGAAACCGCAAGCATGAAAGCTGCGAGCCATGTTGGTAGTGAGACTGAATCCTTGAAGGGATTGGTATTTGTGTTACCTCAATTGAATAAATTAATTTTCGCAGTGCCATGGAGGCTACAGGATAAGAGAGAGTTTCAGTCCAGCTGAAGTATCACACTTTAAATCTCATTGGTGTTCTTATACTCTGCTGTACTCAACTTGTCAGAGGGTTATTTATGTATGACACAACTTTCTTTCTAAATAGTTGTAAAAATAGCTTTGAAGAGGAAGGTTTGGATTAACCTTCTTTTACAGGAGCATTTTCAGTTTGGAAACCCTTCCAGTAATGTCTGAACATGCTTTGACGCCAATTAACCGAAAGCTAATAGTTTTGCCAGTGGAACGGAAGCTGTAAGTGCTGTAGAATATGTAATTGAAGATGATTCACACTGCAGTATTGCCGACACTAAGGAAGCTAAATCTCGTCCTTCTATAAACGTTATGAATAGTACCTCACTGGTGTTCATGTCAAGCATGTTTGTATAGTCACCCCAAACCTTGGAAAAGAACCCAGGAATTCCTCTAGGAATTTACACTTCATGAGGTTTTGATTTTTTTTTTTTTTTTTTCATTTTCCTTTACTTCCATTGACAGTTCTTTCCTAAGCCAGTAATGGGTCCAAAAGGTAGTAAGATACTCTGTATGTTTTCTTTTATTGGGAGAGAAAGATGTAGAGGAGAGGATGATTTTGTATTAAATCTCCTGCTGGTTTCTCACTTATTTTCCATGACATCTTGATCCTAACTTCTAGTTAGCCTCTATCTGAAAAGAATAAATAGAAGCCCAGCAATTATTTCATGTGTACTTGGGAAAAGGTAGAATAAATTTTTACCAAGGAAACCTTTTGGAGGCAGACACAAATTGTGGATATATATCTGTACCCAGCATGCCTGTCTGACACAAATGCACTCCCTAAAGCCAACAGTGAAGTGCTGGAATCTGCTAAGTGAAATTCCAGTTTATTGTGGATTATGCTTTTTATTACTAGACTGTATATGATGTGCAGCACTCTAAAATCACCTGTTGAAAGCTTAATAAAATTTCTTATGATCATTGTCCTGGTGTCTAATAACAAGTGAGCTTCCCTGCAAAAGGCATGCGATTTGTCTTCTGTCCTCCACTGTCCTGCTAGTTTTCATGAAACTTTTGAAAACTTAATTATCCTTGAAAATGTCTCTTATTTATGTCATGGTGAGGTAAAATTAGCCAGTATTTTCAGAGGGCTAATGGGAGGCCAGGAAAAGCAGGCAGATGAGCACAATGCTTGATAACAAAAGTTGTAGAAAACCAGACCAAAATTTTCCTTCAACTTCTGTTAATGTGACCAGGGTGTGGTTGTTCGGCAGTGCTATAAAAATCACATGTTGAACTGTAAAGTATGTAAACTTGATATCCAAGAGTTAATCTCTTGTACCTTTTGCAGGTGGAGATTTACATTTTACCTTTATATATTTACCTATGGAGTACGGTTCCTGAAAAAGGTAGGCACTTATATTATTATGCTTTCATAACACCTCACAGATTTGTTTGAAGTCTTGTATAGGTATAATAAAAAGCACAGGAATAAAACTTGTGTTCAGAAAGAATAGAAATTAAAATTTAATTTGCATTCACAAACTGAGTTGCCACTGGCCTTGCTAAGGAATAGAAGTTCTTATCAATTTTTAATGGGGTAAAAAAAAATAAATTGGTATAGCAACATGCCTAGTTCACTTTATTACTTTTCATTAGAGGCATTTAGCTGACGGTAAAGTGTACCAAAGTATTTATCTCAATTTCTGCATCATCCTTATTTAAATGCCTGTGGCAGAGGTTTTTTTTTTTATTAACAAACAAAATCCCATGGTGTTCTATAAAATGCTATTTTTTGCCCATTATTTTTCTGCTGTACTGTATAAAAAAGTTTCCACAGAGTTTCCCATCAATGCTGTGTTTCTGGTGACTTAAGTAGAGAAAGGTATTGATAGCTTCTAAATGCTCTCATGTAGGTCTATTAACCCTGCCATGGGCAGTAATACAGATTTATGGTGCATATTATTTTTACAGTGTGACTAGCTCTCAGAGCTTTTGTGCAAGTCAGGCCATATTTGTGTAATCCTGAGGGGTGAAATTAGGGGAGTGTGTGGTCTCAGTGTGTTTAAGTAGTCTTACCTTCTTCGTTGTCAATAAAAATTTCACGT
Source organism: Calidris pugnax (assembly GCF_001431845.1). Taxonomy (NCBI): domain Eukaryota; kingdom Metazoa; phylum Chordata; class Aves; order Charadriiformes; family Scolopacidae; genus Calidris; species Calidris pugnax. The sequence goes on from NW_015090990.1 coordinate 7,173,797, forward strand.
ATCCTAAATGTTTCTGTGCTCTGTCAGTAAAAGGAGTGATTTAAAAACAAACAAAACAAAACAAACCAAACAAACCTCATCATTTTTGTGGTTGTAATTCTTGAGGCTGTCCCAGGTACCAAGGACCTTGGTGTCAGCAGAAGTGATGATGTGCCTGTGTGGGGAGGGGGCATCAGAGCTGTTCTCAGCTGTTTAGCAGCAGTCAGCCTCAGAGGAAGTGTGTGCACCACTCCTCCAAATGGACCAGAGCAGTGTGTAACGTGCTACCTCTCCCTGCCTCCTTGAATACTTATAAATTTGTGTGTTTCATACATTAACATGTCGTGTCGTCATGATCTGATATTCTGTTTTCTGCCTTTGATCCTGTCCATGTCTGTGGTATGAAAGCAATTCTTACACCCTATAAAAGGTTACTTGCCCTGTGGGTGTGTAGAGATCGTGGCAGTGGATTCATAGGATTCCGCAATACACAAGGACACAGAAGCATTATCCTCTGAATTTCTGTACTTTATTACAGAGTATTACAAATACCACAAAAATCACCATTAGCAATTATCACAAAATCACTACTAGAAAGCATACTTATGATTAATACCATGAATCTCTCTCAGCACAAAGAAAGTGTCTGTTCTGGGAAAAACTCTGAATACCAGCATTTCTAAAGATTAAGAAGAATGCAGTAAATGTGTGCTTCATTACAAGCCATTGTGAGCTGTTTCTAGAGGCTGAGTTGACATGCAAAGTGCAGGATGTCTTCGTCCCAGTTCAGCATATCCCTGCAGTTTGAGGAGGGCTGGCTGACATGGCATGCTGGTTTGAACAAGGTATACTATTGCTTGTTTAACAAGCTTATCAAGGATCAGTTGTGTAATTTTCCTGTAATTTTAACTTCCAGCATGTTTAATTTTTACAAAGAGAATTTTTTCATTTTGTAAATGAACAAGTAAAAATGCATACAATTACATGTATGTATTTTTAAGTACTCATTTTCAGTGTTGTAAATGAATCTTGCATAATTTTATGCTATAGTCGTTATTCCAGTGTTCTGCTTTGTATGCTTGGGTCTTTCACGTGGGAATGTATCTAACATGACAAAATTGTGATTGTGGTTATATTTATACCATTTCCCTAGTAACACTGTGTAACTAAAAGAAAGTACAGGCTTTTTGCTGTTCAAACAGCAAAGATTTTGCTGGGCCCACTTAGGGGGGAAATCTGGGTTTGCAAGGAATAAAATCCAGACCCCCAAATCTGGAGGAAGACATCTTCCTATCATCAGCCTTAAACATTGTATCTGAAAAAGAGCAAGTCAAAAGTTACTTTTTTTCCAGACAGGTGGTCCTTTCCCAGCAGGATATCTACATGCAACTTCAGGTTCCCAAATTTCAGTATATACTTCACAAGACTCTTTACTGCAGGGAATTCATGATCTTTCATGAGTTTGTCATTCTCATAGGCAATTAAAGGAAGGAAATTGAATGTGAAAAGTCACCATATGTCACCTGGAAGCTTTGCTTCCAGATGTTTGTAAAAAGTTTTTCATTCCACAGAATTATAAAGATACTCCTTAGCACCAAGGATCAGCCACTGCATTACAAGCCAGTCCTGAATTCCTTGATCTGCTTCTTTATCACCGAAGCTAATGCTAATTTTTCCACTTAATGGGAGCACAATCAGACCATTAACTCTTAATGACCCAAGCCACCATTGATTTAATTGCAAATATTACTGAAGAAAATAAAAATGTAATCTTGTTTCTATGTTAGCAATAGGCAAAGCAGTCGGTTTAACATCACTGGAACTTAATGTCTTGTTGTCATCAATACTGCAAGGAACTGTTTTGTAGACGTGTCTTTAAAAAATGCTGGGTGGAGCAAGCTTCTGTATGTGTGCGGCTGAGTGGCAGTTCTGCATCTGCCCTCATAAGGAGCCATCCTCCCAGGACAGAACTGTCTGCCATGAAATTGCAACTGCTAGTGGTGCAGATAGATTGCAAAACAACAGGAAAACCATATCAAAAATCTAAATTTCACTCCAAAAACCTCCTCAAGTGATGTAAATGTATGGAAGGCAGTTAGAAAAATAGCAGTGTAGTATGGTGGAAAAATACCCCAACAGGTAGAGCTCCTCTTCCGCTGTTAGGAAAGTTCCTCTTTCTTGAAACTACAGGATGTTTCAAAAGAAGAAAATGAAGTGCTTATCCTCATGTGTGCAGTAACTGCTGAGCTAGCCAATTCCTGCCTGGCAGCAGGAGGTGCCCTGTTCGTGGCCTACAGTTTCTATGTGCACTTAGAGAGAACGTGGCTTCATAATGCTTTTTTGTGAGCAAGGCTGCTTCTTTGTGCTGCTCAGTTGAGTTAGCATGTTCTTTGCCTCTTTCTGGAGTAAAATAGCAACAGCGATACATGCAAATGTTACAGCCCTGGGAAGGTAGTATAGCAGTTGTAAATGCCATTTTGGATTGCTTGTAGTCAAGAATTGTAGACTCTAAAGTCAAACCACCTTCATTTGAAATACTAAAAAAGAACTTGTCACTTCATGGTGTGGTTACTGGTTTTTGATGTAGTTTCTGTATTAAAGTTCTCCTGTGTCACTTCATTATTGAGATTGTTAATCTTAGAAGTAAATAGTTGTTGATATGCACAGCAACTTCATAGAATTGTTATATTTGGGGGAAAAGGCATATCTGTGATGAAGATTTGTGAGTTTGTATCCTGTGGGAAATAAGACTGGGACACAAGAACAACAGGTCATTTACCTGGAGTTATCTATTAATATATACTATAATATATATTTTAATATATTAATAATATAATAATTTGTTCTATTATTTATATATTCTCTATATATTACTTATATGTTATTTAATATATATATTAAATAGCAGTATGCTGTGTCTTGCATCTCTTCTGTCACTGATACTTCAGTTTTCTTCGAAAAAACCTGAGGTCTGTTCTGGATGTGATCATAGGTTCAGATGTCATTAAATACATTTCCATTTATTTTAGCTGTTAAATAAAACAATTTTGGAAACACTAGCATACACTTCCTCATTAAGGGAAATGTATTTCTCACTTTCTGGTCACTAAGGTGATAAATTGGTCGTGGCTTATTTTAGTCAGCTTCAGGACCTAATAAAATGCAACTGCTGTCACTCTGTTTACTCTGGTTAGTTGTGGTAAGATGTTTTAAAGGACCTCCAAGTGGCAGTGGACTGTTACTGTTGGCCAAACTAATATTATATCTCAGATGCCCCCAGAAAAGTAAGGAGTTACTGTTAGTATAAAATCACTACAACACTTCTGTTGGCATTTCTACTGTTTAATCTTCTTTCCTTTAAATCAAAACTTTTCTTAGAAGACAAATGGATGAAATCTGCTCACTACTAGTATTATCCCAAAGCTATCTCCAGTGTTGGAAAATTTAAGGTTGAATTCAGTTACTCTTACTATTTTACAGAGCAAGCATGTTTTCTCTATTATGAAAGACATATATGACTGTACTCTGTTTAGCTATTCCTTTCTCAGCCGTATAGGATCTCAGCGGTCTTGTGGGATGTTCAGCATGTATTATAAACTCTTCCCTACACCAGCTCAATAAAGCAGCTTAATTCAGTCACAAATTATTTTGGCTAATAAACAAGGAAGATTCTAATTTCACAGCTGTACATGAGGGTTTTTTTACACTGGTGCTGGTTTTTCTTAATTGCTCCCTTAAGAGCTAAGTTATATCTCCATGGAGCAACAGGGGGTACAGGTTTGGTTGTTTACTTATTTGTTTCTCTCTCTTCCTGACCTAGTTTGTGTAGCCTTGTAAGGAATGACCTGACCTTACAAAGTCCTACATGAGTGAGATCAATGGTAGTTCTCTACCGGCTGTACAGCATTTGTTTTGTGGCTTCTCTATCTCAAGAGTGGCCATGGAAATCTCATGGAGTTATCTGAAGATGAGTAGTCAGGCAGAGGTACAGCTTTATCCTTGCAGCTATCTTGGAAAGGGTGGTTTTTTTGTAGCAGCCCACTTCCCTGTGGTCAGTTCTTCTGTTTGTGCAGCCCAGGGCTTGTTGGCACTCGAAGTGGCAGGACCATTCTCTGGAGAAACTACATGTTATATAATTCTGTATAATCTTTCCCATACGCTCCTCAGCTAACTTTTCTACTTTTATCTTCTTTTTTTTTCAGGTCCCTACATTGCTTCTCCCCACTTCTTAAACTCATTTTATTATTTTGGGGAATAGATTTGGGAATCCTGTAAGTTTGCAGGTTTGACCTGCTGCTATGAACTATGGAAAGGCTGCCCTGTTTCATTCCTTTCTCTTTGCCATCTTTTTACTGTCATCATTTTATCCAGTATCACCATGTTTTCCAAACAAACAGATAGCAATGACCTTGACTTAGCTCTCAGGGTCAAACATGGTTCAGCATCAGGGTCTTTAATCTTTCTGGAGGTTAGTTGTTCCTGTCAGTTCGCTAAAATAGAATAGAATAAATAAGGAGTTTTACCTTTGTATGTTACAATTTCCAAAGTGCTAGTGAGAACAGGGTGCTTCTTGCTCCCTTACTGATACCATGGCCTGTCACCTGGTGGCTCACCAAGAGGGAGAACAGCCATGATTGTGATGGATGGACTCTGAGGGTGCTGGGGAAGCACCTGCTTTGAAGCCAGCTGGTCTTTCTCAGTTGTCCAGTGACTCTTTTGCATAGGAATCATAAGAGAACATCGTTCATGCTTAAAGTTCTGACAACAACTCTTCCCACTGGAAGCTATCCTACACCAAAGATCACCTGCAATAGCAGACATCCCCAAGGCAGCAATTGATAGCTGTGGCTCTTTTAACTTTTTGGATTAATGTTACTATAAAGATTCATCAAAGATAGGAATCCATTTTGGTAGATCTAAACTGCATTTTAAAAAATGTACTGCAAGACAGTAGCAGCTGCCAAATTGAAAAATAAATTGCTGTATTGAAAATACCCAATGCCCTAGGCAGTTTTTGGTCTTTCTAGCGGTATAACAGACTTAATTCTGTTGTAAAAGTTTTTCAGCTATTGGAAAGCTATTTGCAGAACTCATTGCATGTTACTTATGTCATTTGGAGCAGAAAAAAATGAGCTGCATCAGAATGGTCAGTATTTCGTTTATTATTTCCATCTTCTCTTGCCATACCTGCTGCATCTCCTTTTTCATGAAACTAATGCTTCTGGATATTTTGTGGAACGGAATAATACAAGAAACATAGCATCTCGGAAATATTCACACTACTCTTTGGGATACATCTGACCATCTTATTCTTAAAAAGAGAATACTTAAACCAGGCTAAATTTCTCTATTTTTAGTGCTGAGATACTAAAGCATGAGTTTGTGAAATAGCTTCCACCTTGGTTTAAACAGGAACTGACTCTAGAAAACAAGAATGTGGCGAGAGCTAGAAGCGGGAGGCTTGTCTCCAGAACCCTTCCTGCTGCCCTCTGGCTCCTTCAGTCTTGAATTATTTGAGGCAGGTATTCAGTTGGGCACTTTTTCTAGTCTGTTGTGATATTTCCTTACCATGTTATACCTGAAAGGTTTTCATATTATTTATTACTGAAACCTTGTAATTACTTTTGTTCATTGAGCTTATCTGCTCAATACTGGATAAATACTCTCATTTAAAAGAAGAATGTCAGAAGCCACTCTGGAGCCTTTTTAACACAATGCTGATATTTGATATTTTACTGTGCTATTAAGAGGTATAATGTGATATGTATGCCACTCAGGGAGGAAATGAAGCCTGCCTTTGGCAGATTGTACTTGCTGGAAAATTGATTTGGACTCTGTGTTTTTCTTGATTACTTTTTTTTTAAAATCAAAAACCAAATTGCTGAGTATCTGTAAGTGATGAAAATTGTTAAGCTAAATTAATTTTGAATGTTAAAATCCAATCATACTCTTATTCCTTTCCGTCAAAGTAGGACTAAGCATTAGGTGCTAAATAAAACCATTTCTAATTCACTGTGTGAGCAGGAAAGAGCACTTGTGCCAGTCTCCTGAAGGATGCTGTTGAGAAAAAGGGGAAATGCCATATTATATTTTTAAATAAGCATCATGTGTGGAAGGGGTTTCCAGTGAGACCAAAGTTAGATCCCATCTAATGGAAAAGGAATTTGTTTCAGATATCTCTTCAAAAGGGAATGAAAGTTGTTGAGGGCATTTAGGAGAGATTAATAGAGTGCTATGGATGTCTGAGATATAAATCATGAGTCATGCTGTCAGAAAGATCAAAGTCAGTGGAGAAACTTAATTTTAAATTACTCTAACAATTCAGTGTACATTAATAAGGAAAATAAATGCATTTTGGACAATGAGGATTTGTAAGAGAAGGCCAGTCAGCATAGGAAATAATTTATCATGTAAGCTGTTTGAAGTTAAGATAACAACTGAATCAGGCAAAAGAGGACAAAGCTAAGCTGGCTGGCAGAATTTATTTGTGGCTGAAAGGAAACTGAAGGTCTATGAAAGCAACAAGCAGAAGGAGAATATCAATGACATTCCTAATTCAGTAATAGAACACTGATGGCAACAGGACATTCAAATGCAGACAATGGGGACAAATTTGGCATAAGCACGGGGAGGAAAAGCAACACACTAATTTAAAAAATATATCTAGAATTGAATTTCACTTTATCTGCTTGGAATCCAGCTGGGGGTATTTAATAACATCAGAGTAATAAGTAAATGCTCTGTTATCAGCAATTTGGAGAGTTAAGCTGGTACTGAGTCATACACAGCATCTTTACTACTTGTACATTATACTGTTCTGGCCAGTGAAAGAGGGGCCGCTAGACCTTGTGTCCCCCTGTGAACTGGTTTCCAGTTTAGCTTTCAGTGCAGTGTTCATCTTCTTGTCAGCCCAGCTTTCTGAAAGATGCAAATTTTTCAGTGTCCTATACAAACAATAGCAGATCTAGAGGAAATACCTCCCAAATGTTTTATTTGGGCCTAAGGTGTCTAATTCATACCTGTAGCAAAGTATTTAGCACAGCTCTCCTCTATTGCCAGGAGGCGTTCATGTTTTGCTATTCAGATGGATGAAGCAGTCTTAGTTTTCACAGCTAATTAAACCTGAGCAAAGAGTACAAATTGGATATAAGAGCAAGTTATTAATAATCTGACTGGTGTTGTGAGTTGCCATTATTGAGTTGAACTCGCTATTGAGGCAGTGACTTGCAGCAGGATAGCTGTATCTCATTTAAGCTGGTTTAACTTTTAGAACAATAGCTATTTTTACGCTATAAGGGCTTCGAGACATAAAGCTGTTTCACTTTATCCTTAAAATAGTAGGGAAAAGAAGCTTGACAGTTAAATAAATATACTATCAGCGAGCTTTTTTTTCTCATATTTTATTCCCTTCCAGTGTTACCCCATTACACCTCTCAGAGCTTTCTCATTTCTCCTGCTTATTGGTGGTCTCGGCTACTGGCTGTTGACCAATGACAGAAGCTAGGGTGGGGAAATACTGCTTTGTGTTCAAATCTAACTCAGGGTTTTGCTTCTTTTTTTTTAACTGCTGTATCTCGTATGTGACTTAAGGAGTTTCACCAGGAGTTTTTGTTTTGTTTCTCGTTTTTCCCTTCCATCCCCAAGATTTGTAGAGTCAAAAAACTGAGGGAGAGCAAACTCTCTCTTCTATCCCAGTTACTCTAGATTTTTGCTGTGCCCTAAATTTGTGGGTTTTGTACTAAAACATTAAATAAATTTAGCAGTTTTAAAATATAAGCATAGTTCCTCTGATGTTATCTCTACCAGCCATTCTTATTGCTAGTTTTTAATAGATCAATTGCAGAAAAACACTGCATTATGTTGGAATAGATCCACCAGGAGAATGACAAATGGAAACAACAAAAGGTTTGTTTCTGTGCATTTTCTCAGTCAGAGGGGAGGTGGAAAACAAGAAGGAAATGGATGTAAAATTTTATGTAGACTTAGACATTTTTAAAGGTTTAGGAAATTATTTAGGCTGTCGTCTGTTGCTCTAGTGAAGTAAATGTTATCATGGCCACTGGCTCAGAACTGAGCAGGAAAGAATTCCTTGCAACCTGTGGTTTTATATAAAAGTTAATTAACATTTCTTCCCACTTTCATTCTGTTAGAGGAAAATACAGTATGAGAGAGATTTTCTCACTGGGCTTTTTCCAGGCAGTACATAGCACTTGTGGCACCAAGTAGTCGTCGAATAATAAAGACACCTGCAGCCTTATGGGTGAATTGCCCTGATGCAGTATATGTGCACTAACCTCAGAAAAATGCAATGGTTGCAGGAGTGGGAGGGGAAGAGCCTGCTTTAGTCTGTCCTCACTTGTTGGTTAGGGTTATGCTTTGTTTTAGCTGTGCCCAGTGACTGAAGTGCTTAGGAAAGGGTCCCTACCTAGTGATCACAGTGGTGTGGCGAGAGATGGGGTGCTTTCGGTCCACCTGTTCCAGCAACCTGTCTGGAAGGAGCTATGCTCCTCAGTCATCAGATGGGACTTGGTAGTATCTTTGTGCTTAAAAGCACTCAGAGGTTTAGAAACCTCTGTCAAGGTTTTAGTGGCAGCACTGATGAGTGAGGAGTTCACTGCCAAAAGGCTTCTTCACCAGCTGCCTATGGTGGCACCATGTGATTCGAACACAGTCTTGCCTCTCTGGGAGTGCATCTTGGCCCTGTGAACTAGAGAATTTCTGCAGTTGCAATAACTTTCTAATTTTCAGACTGTCAGGGATGATTTTGAGACATTACGACAATGTGCCTATACAAAGATACAGCAAAACACAGCAGCTGGAGGACTGGATGATGGAGGGGGCTTTTGTTCAGTTTTTTCTCTATACAGCTTTTTTCCAGTAGCCAGTGTAGGTTCATAAATACCACAATCTTAAACGTCTGGGTTTGTGCCTGAAATTGTACCTCAATGCTCACTTAGTAAGGAGCTGCTGTTTTGTTATTACTAAAAATAAACTGTCCCCCCTTGTGAGCTGCGTGCAGTGATGGAGCATGTTCTATGTCAGTGAAGCAGGCCCTTATGGCACATGGTGAATCCTGCAAAGGAAAGCAACTCCCTGAGGATTTCCAAAAGTCAGTATCAGGAGTACAATGAAGGATGTGATAAACACTTCCTGTCACCCCACGGCATGGAAGTTAGTGGCTGACCAAAGTCAGACAGATGCACTCTTCTGGCAGAACAGCCACAGATAGGAGCTATAATTACAGAAAGTAGATATGTAATGATGAGTTTAATTATTAACCACTTTCCTGTATGCCTTTGAGTAACGGTAGTATCAGAGCACAGAGCGCTGGAAACCCTGGAGCTTTGTTGAAGCTGCATCCTGTACGAAAATCAGGAGCGATCTGAAATCATGCATGGACAGCTTTATTTTTTTAATTATTTGCTCTTGAAATTTTTGCTGTTCTCTTAAAGGTATAATTCTATACAGGTCACCTTCCTACCAAGGTATGGTTTGCCAAGCTCTCTCTGTTTTCAAATTAATTAACAGAATCAAAGAATAGTTTGGGTTGGAAGGGACCTTTAAAGGTCATCTAGTCCAACACCTGCCCCCCCACCCCCGGCAATGAGCAGCACCATCTTCAACTAGATAGGTTACTCAGAGCCCCATCCAACCTCACCTTGAATGTTTCCAGGGATGGGGCATCTGCCACCTCTCTGGGCAACCTGTTCAGTGTTTCACCTCCCTTATTGTAAAAAATTTCTTCCTTGTATCTACTCTGAATCTACCCTCTTTTAGTTTAAAACCATTACCCCTTGTCCTATAGGCACTACAAAAAAGTATGTCCCCATCTTTCTTATAAGCCCCTTATAAGCTACAATAAGGTCTTCCCAGAGCCTTCTCTTCTCCAGGCTGAACAACCCCAGCTCTCTCAGCCTGTCCTAATAGGAGCGGTGCTTCATCCCTCCAGTCATTTTTGTGGCCCTCCTCTGGACCCACTCCCACAGGTACGACGTGTCTTCCCTGTGCTCTTGAAGAAGGCTTTGTCAATAGACTCCCCTTGACTGGGAGCTTTCTGGCAGGACGGTGGCTTCCAGGTCCATTTGTTGCCTGCGCTGCATGCATTGGTGTATTGGTCTGCATTCCAGACCTACAGTTGCCTGTTGTCTGTTTTAATAAAATAATCTTATAAATATGCTCTTAGATACAAGTTCTAGGCTAATTGATGTAGTCTGGTTCTGTTACCAAAAAAATACAAGGTGGCTGTAAAGCTAAGGGGTTTACAGCTGCTTTGCTTCACAAAAGCATTATTAGGCATTTGGAGTGTTCGACTAAATGCGTCCACTGCTTTTTATGCACTCTCTTACTGTGCAGATAGAGCAGCTACAAAATTCGTTGAGTAGTGTCACTGGGAAACCTGTTACCCACAAATGAATAGGAACTGTAATACTTATATAGACCTTCAGCTGCTCTAAACTGTCATAGCACCACTGGCTGCCCAACTTGCTCATCACAAAACAGTCCTCGAAAATGTTGCCGTTTCATATGAAGGCAAAAGTTTTAAAAAGTTTTGTTTACTACAAAGCCACTAGCAGGGGAAGTCTCAGAGAAAGAAGATACACAGATAAGAGCAATTTTGATGGCCTGGACTGGTGGGGGAACTGGTCTGGCCAGTCAGAGCAGGGGGAGGAGATGCTACAGCTGCCAGCTTCTCCAGTTGGAGTGTTCTTAGCTTCTATTCAATGCATGCGATGCCTAGGACCCTTCCAGTTTCTCTAGGGTTATCTATTCCTTTGGCCGTCTTCATTTTCCACAGGGTTTAGAAGTTGAAATTATGTGTTTATCAGCACGAGATATAAACATCAGATCTCTGTACATCATATTTTTTTTAAGGGAAAAGTGAATGTATGTGCTGCATGGAGCTAACTCTGCCTTTCTGGAGATCATCTTATGTAAATCCAAACTTGAATTAATTTTTTCTCTAAAACTATTTTGGTACACACACATATGTTTGCATTTGAAATGTCAAGTGCATCTTCCAGTGATTGTTGTTAATCTTGGCCTCTATGCGTCCTTCCGTATATTTTATAATTTCCGATGAGTAGAAGTGTAATTTTTAATTATGGTTGGAAGTCAGCAGTGCCGATTGCTGAGAGGAAAGGCTGAGCACTCTTCATTGCAAAAGCATTTTTCCCTCTAACACCTTGTTTCTGCAGACACAAAGCACTAAGCTTGTAAGAACTTGCTTTGTTTTATATGAGGACAGACCCTCAGGAGGTTCATCAGCAATGTGTCACATTGTCTTCGCTGCTGTTGTCCGCTCTGCCAAGAAATATGAATGACTGCTTGAGTCTGAGAATTTATGAAAATGCTATTCTTGATGTGAGAAGCAACTGCATCCCAAACCAAATCACCAGTCACTGGAAGGATGAACATGAAGAAGTCGATGCAAAATAGTAGCCACCGATTTTGTGGTTCTGCTGAATTCTCTTTGTTACCAGCATGGTGTTTTGTCAGAACTTAGTGATTATTGTGGGACCTCTACTTAATTTTGATGTGTAGGTGACAAAACACTGGTGCTTGCAGAGAGTCAGTTTATTCTGCAGCTCATTCTGCCGTAACCAATACCAGCCAGTGCTGTTGGCAGCGTTTCCTGCTGTGGTTGTGCACTCAATGCATGTCACAGGTGGCCAGTGGAGACTGGAAACTGAGGTATTTTTTAAACCAGTGAGTCTTTAGTATGAGAAACGCTTATGTAGTAGCAAAACAAATACTACAGTAGCAAGGGATGATGTTAACATGGCTTGCGATCCTGTCTTATCCAGGGTAATTTTTCAGAGGATAACAAGAACAAACTACATTTCTAAGTAATCAGAGATAGCTTCCAAAACATCATAAATTTGAAGTCCTTGGAGGCCAGGCAAACTTGGTGGAAGATGATAGAAACTTTGAAAAGCTGACTCAGAACATTCTAGTTGTTCCTTTATAAATCTTCTTTTAAAAGTCAAAGAAAATGAGTTTCATTTTCTTTCTGCTGCAGAGAAAATTGCTGCAAAATATTGACACTTGTGAAAAAAGAAAGATCACTATCTGTGACTTGTAAAACTCTGACTTGTTTTACAACAATTAATACCAAGGAGTTTTTCTGTAGTTAAGAGGGAAAAAAGTGCATTAGTTTGTACCTTATATGCAGAAGCAAATGTTTTCGTGGATTTATACTCTCCTTAAGAGAGAAAGGTTACTGTATTCTACACTAGCACTGATGACCATTGAGCCAAGTAAAGATGGGGAAGGAAGCCCAGGGTCACTGTGCAATTTGCATCTAAGACTTTAATTTATTGAAAAATCTCTTGGTTTTAACATGAATGAGTGGAGTCATTTTTGTGCTAAAACATAGACCTCCTGGCATAAGAAACTACAGAAGGATGCTTTTATTGCTGCCTGGTAATCTTGACTTTCTAATGTCAGAAGCCATTCAGCATACTATGCCAAGAGGATACAGGTATTACAGAAAGAAAAAGAAAGCAAGCAATTTAAGTATTCCCCTTTAAGTGAGTGCTTATTCAACCAAGTGAAGTGCAAGAAGAATGCTTATTAATATATTGAAAAAAAATATTCTATAATCCCTAGCCATAATTAGGAAAAAAGTGAACATTGAGATACATTTCATTTAAGCATTAGAAGATCAAATGCAAAACAAACCCCCACAACCCAACACTGAAAAAAACCTGTTAATTATGAATAATTGCCCTTCTGATGATGATATGAAAGGTACTGTTCACTAGAAGCCTGTAGTTTTCAGTTCCTGGATAATAAAGAGGTGGAAAGTGTTAAGTATTTCTATATTTGCAGTCAACAGAAAGACTGACATCTCCTCCTCCCCTGCTGTTACAATTGCACTTTTAGGTAGATAAGCTGTATAGCTCAGGATATGGTGAGGTGTCAGTCCACATGAGCAGGAGATGGTGTTCGACCTGTCGGGGGAGAAGGCAGCTACTGTTGAGGAAAAGAGTATGTCTGTATCATACATATGTTTCAGCAAACGTTAGGTCTAGGGGTAAAAGAAAATTGTACACAGCATTTTAGGGTAAATACTAATCAAGAGGAAATCTTCTGGCCTCAGTTGTACCACTTGTCTCAATGAAGAGCAAAGACTTGCTCTAGCTGGATGAAAGTAGAGAGATAACGGCCATGACACATCTTTGCCTGTATCAGCCCAAAATAAATGAGGTGGGTAGAACTTTGCCAGAAGTATGTGTTATCTTGACTTAATTAATAGTGCTAATTTCTGTTCCACTTAATATTCCTTGTAGCTGTCAGAGATAAATTACGTAAAGCTGTATCCAAACACATTAACCAAGCCAGATAAAATCTTGGCCTTTTGTGACTGCAGAGTAGTGAGCATATGCAAAGTGAATGCTCAGGATTTCTATATTGTGCTGATTTTGTTTTACAGGGTCAAAAGTTTTCTAATCTCCAAAGCAACTTAAAATCTTTTTTCGGAATTAGGAAATCTCATTTTGGTTTGAAATGTGTTTTTGAACATAAATAGGCTTTTATGAGATGCGAGGGTTCTGTCATGATGTTCCTGGATTTTAACATGCTATATTCTGATAAAAACAGCAGGCAGATTGTATTTCTTTATCTGCTGGAAAAGATTTTCCTTACTTATCTGGGAATTCAAGAAGAACCCCTTTGGGAATTACAACATGCCTGTGTGGTCAAGAGTAAATCAGATGTGTAACAGCTCGGTTTAATACTCCAAACTGCTAGGGAAGAAGCTGCACTGTGGAGAGCTGGGTTTTGCTGTCATGAGGCTTAGTGATGTACTTCTGGAAGTGTTTTTTCAATATGTTTCTTGTTTCAAGTTTAAGAACTACAAAAAGAAAAAATGAGTGCCAGAAATGCTGTATTCATTTTTTGCACATCTGTTATTTATCTATAGGCTCACACTTCCAAGGGCAAAGCAACACCAGTGTTTGTGGGTACAACTTGCATATTTGGGTTTCTAGTTGTGCTGGATACAAGGAAAACTCAGTTGATGATACAGCAGCTTACAATGAGACAAACAATGGAAGTGGTTGTCACTAGAAGCTGTCCAAAAGCAGTTGTTTTGCAAATTTAGGTGAGCTAGGTGTTTATATATTTATATTTACAAACAGAAGCTGATTCTATAAAATGTGTATGGAATTCAGTTACACCCATGACATGCCTGGTACACACACATCTGATAGCTGGCTTGCTGACAGCATGGGAAAGCACTTGCTTGTGAGGTGTATGGCTCTCATCCATCTCTTTGAGAACCTGGCCTGTGGCCTTTGTGTGTTTCCTAAACAGAGTGGGTTCTGCTGGGTACATAAGAATGAGAGAGGAGTATTCTTGATTATTTTTATTACTGTATCATGAATGAAAATTTACCTTGTTATTTTAAAATAATAATTTATCAAGTGAATCTTTTGTCTCCCTGATAAAATACACACAAAAATACCTCTCAGACAAGTCAGCGGTCTAGGGAACAGATCACAAATGGAAGTTTTTTTTACTGTACTTCTTTTTTTCCCCTCCACTTACTATTAAAACTGACCTTTCACATACTAGGTACCAGCACCACTTTGAGCAAGACATGCAGATTTTCATTACTTTGGGGCTTCTGAAAGCCAGGGCCCAATTAGAAGCTTTCTCTACCTATAAGTGAATGGAACAACAGATGCAAAACAACCCAAGGCTTCTGGCTAAGCTTGCAGACATCTCAGATCATTTATTATTCTTTCTCTTATTTTTTTTTCCCAAATCCACAGTCATTCCCTTGGTTCAAGAGAAGTTTTATTTCTGAAGGAGTTCTTTAAAATTACCCCCTTTAATCACACAGTTGGAGAGAGGTTTGATTGATTGTTCCTTAATACTGTAAATGAGAGCAAATTCAACAGCTGTTTATCATCCTCTTCTGTCATTGATACTACACCGATAAGGCACTGCACCAAAGGGTGATAAAGCTTAATTTTCCATCTGAACTCCTTTATGTTCTGTAAGAGAGTGTGTCAGCATCGTAGGGCCGGTGCTTTGTGCCTGACATAATTGGAACTGAAGTTTTTAGTATTCTGTTTCCAGTTTAAGGATGCCTTTTTGTTATCAGAATCTTTGCATTTCCTCTCTTCTCCAGTCCCCTCAGGTTTCTCCTTTCTTCAGAGATCATACACTGAGAGCAAGAAGTAAAATTGAAATTTGTGTATTCAACAGGCAGTGGAAACAGTAGCAGACTTTTTATGTCCGTCAAAAAAGGATCTGTTGCAAAGCCAAGTCACTGACCTTTTCTCTCCATCCATCATGGGACTTCTCGGGAAGAGCTGAGCTCTGCTCCGTGGTGAGCTTGCCTGGTGGGAGGAAGTTCACAGACATATCCTGTGAGCACATGCGGGACTCAGCTGAGCCCTGATAATGCCAGTATTAGGTCCTTTTTGATTATTCACTAGTGTGTCTAGGTGTCACACTGCAGACTGTGTGGGCTTTTTTAGGGTTCTCTCCTTCCTGCTGAAGCCTGCACAGAGTATCCCACAGTTGTGAGGTTCACAGAGACCTAAAAAGGATGCTTCTTGCTCCAACTATAGCCGTGGTCTACATGGAGACGTTAAGTTCAGTCTAGGACTGTGTTCATTGTGGAGGTCAGAGGGGAAGGCTGTGCTTAAACCAAGCTCTTTATCTCTTTCCTAAAGCCCTGCAGGCCAAGTATAACTAAAGTCTCCCACTGCTACAACTGTTAGAGTCAACTCAGAGATGCCAAGGCAAGTCAAGGGGAGGGAGAGGAAAAAGGGGTAAGAAGGTGGTGTAAGTGCCTTGCTGTTTCAGCCACTGTTGCCCACATAGGATGCTTTGGGTTTCCAAACAGCCACTTGGAGGCATTTTGTTTGATATGGCAGCATGGCTTTCTAAGCCTGCAATGTATTGGTCTTTGGGACTTAATGCATATATTACATTGTTTGTCAGTTTGTGGTATCCTTTCAGGCTTTGTGGTTATGGGTTCCTCCAGTGAGGCCTATTTTATTTAGCGTTCAGCATATTAATTGCACATAAACCTTCATATCTGCAGCTCCTACAGCAGTCATATCTCTGAAGAAGCCTAAGATGTCATAATATTTGAAAGATAAAAATGTGCATTTTTTGCTAGCACCTATAATTTAGGTAGCAAAATAATTGGGTAGGAAGCATCTCTTATCTCTTGTTGAATCTGATATGAAAGACAGTTACAGCTTTTCAAACCTGGCTAAAACTATGAATTATCCTACAATATTTGGATGGATCTAATTTAGGCAGCTGTCAGACAGAAATATTCTAGATTCTGTATATTAGTAACACTTACAGAGGGGCTGTGGCTGTTTCCAAAGACCTTTTTTTTTGTTGTGTGAAATAAGGAGAACTCACTTAGCACAGTAACTACTGTGGAGATGTTTGAACAAATAAATTGCTTGCATGAAATAATTATTTCTAATAGAGAGGAGATGACGTTTGGATAGACTTCAATCATTCTTACAGCATCCTTGTGAGAGGTATATCAGAAACTCTGGGAGTTCTGTTATTTTAAATATTGGCATACTGCTCAGGTTACTGCAAGAATTATTCCTCTCCATTTCAGGAGCGTTAGGGGTATGGCTTTGCAAGTTTTATTTTATCGTATTTTCCAAGTGAAGGACACATTCAAAAAAACTAGGAAGAGCCTTTAGTAATCATATCACATCACTGTTAACCAACAAAGGCTATAAGGATCCTCTATAAGACAAGTTACAATTAGAACTGAAGTATCAGTTGAGAATTGGGCTGTAATTCTGACTAGCATTTATACTGTGTTTTGATATGGTATAAATCCTACTTATAAAGACTCTACTTGCCTGATTCTCAGCCTGGGGCTTTAACATTCTGCTTAGCGTTCATTTTATTTGGTTTGGTGCTCACCCACTGTATTTTGGATGAGTTTGTTGCTATGCTTTGCCTGAGCTGAACTGCTCCACCTGATGGTGAAAACAAGAAAATGCCATCTCTCATCCACTGAGGATTTATTTGAAAAAATGTTGTCCAGTGGAAGCACTTAATGCTGTAAGGGTATTGGTGCCTTAATCCAGGAGACCTGCTAATAGTGTTCTGCCCCTTTTATACTTGGATGTAGAGCAGTTAAGGTTATATAAAGGAATTGCACAAAGATCTTGAATCCACAGTTTTCTTTCATGTTTCTAGTGAGATACCCAGTGGGTGGGTACTTGTGCTGTAGACATGCGCTTCCCAAAATCCAGATGCTGCCAGAACCTGAGATGCATCTGTGCTTTGCAAGACATGCATATCTGAAAGGAGTTGTTGCTGCTCATGCACTAAAAATGTGGCTGCTTGGTGGCTTGATTTGGTTGTGTTCTTATTATCCAATGTGGAAATACTTAACAGTTGAGTATGATGTGTAGAAGAGCTTGCCCAAATGCTGTTTTCTATGTCGAGTCCATTTAGTTGCACGGAGAAGGAGGCAAAAGCTAAAGACCTCTGAAACAAACTCTGCTTACAAGAAAAGATTTAAAAGGGGTTCTTGTGGCATTGAAAGAGAAATAATCATGTAGATCTTGTGCAAGCAACAAAGAAGCAGGAACCATAACAGACCTGCATGTTTCTAAGTCTTTTTAGTTTACCCAGCTTTTGACAACGCAAGAATCTGTAGATGCACGCTACGATAAATTTGCTCCAGCACCTTTCATGTTGCCCTAAGATTTCAGAGTATTTTCCGTGTGATAGCAAGATTTATCATCTCTGGACGGTCATGTCTTCAGCCAGGAAAGCAAAAGGTATGGTTTGCTATCATGAGCTGATGTGGCTGGCATGAAAGATGGGTCCTGTCTGGAAGGATGCTTATATGTAACAGCACGTGTCAGGGATGTTCTTTAAAATATTTGAGCAGCCTCGGGCCAAGGTTTCTCGTGCTATTGAGAAGGTAAGGTCTGACCACCTGAGCACAAGCTGATTACATTCAGCCTGCACTCCTGCAAAAGTTATTCATATAAGGTCATGGTGCACCAACTAAAAAAATATGTGAACAAACAGGTTGCTGTAATTCATGCTGTGAAACTTTGAGGCATCTTCTTGTATTCAATTTTCATAACATCTAGCAAAAATTGCAAATTTTCAGCTGTTTCTGTAGTTTTGTCCTTCACTTGTATTAATAATATACACTTTCATTGCCCAAAATGGTGTGTACAGACCTTTTTTTGTTTTTTTTTTTTCTTTCTCTCTCAGACACCCTGGCTCTGGAATACCAGACAGTGCTGGAATGGGTATCCATATCAGGTAAAAGTTACAGTGCTGTCTAAAACCAAACGTGACACCTCTGCAGATCTCTGTATTTATTATGATGGAGCTTAGTGTCAATATGTTAGTGTGAATGGGCTACTTGGCATTTCAGAACATTGCTGGACGCTCCCCGTCTTGTTTGGGAAAGATGAATATAGCTGCCATATGCTTTTTTTTTTTGCCCTTTCTTTTTTTTTTTTCTTAAGGCCAAAGAGACAAAAAAAAAACCCCACATTGCAAGACTGGAAAGTATGAAGAAGAGTATTTTGTGACAGACACATGAATTCCCTGTGACAGCGAACAGCCCTGGACAGGCTGAACAGACTGTGTTTAGATTTGGGTGCTACTGCTCTTGAAGGTTGTGTACCTGTGGGAAATAGTTAAGTGGAGATAGTTCAGCAAGAATGACCAGAAATATTGATCTGAGAAAAGTTGAAGGAATTTTGGTCATTTAGCCTCAGAAGAAATAATGACTTAAATTCCACCCTAAAACTGGAGGGTGAACTGAATAACGTTAAGGAAGCAGCAAAAGAAATTGCATGGAGGCAGTGTTGAGTCTTCATCCTCAGACTTTAGGGACAATTGTTTGTCAGTATTGGTATGGCTGCAGTCACTGGTGCCTTTCAGTCCTGTTTTCTACTGTTTTTATGTTATTGCATGCAAGAAGAGATTTACTTATGACATAAAACCATAAATCTTGGTGATTAAAGAACATGTATTTGCCAGACTTATCAGAAGAACGAGGTCATTCAGAAAGTTACTTACAGCTTTTAAAGGGCAGCAACTAAACTCACTGTATCTAAAATCATGCTGCTAGTGGAGAGGGTCCAACAGAAAGCAAATCATCAAATAAAGTCATTATCAAAATCATTGTCTCAGAGATAAAAATGTCTACCAAGTGCTAATTGGGATTAACCCGATTGGGTTTTCAATTTGGTTTGGTTTTTTTTTCTTCACTAGATAAAATTTCTAATCTCATGTTTGCTACAAATTCTCTGTAAGTGGCTCAACACAGCATTGTAGAAATCTAGCTGTACTTTCTGTAGATATAGTCAAATGGATCATTTGGTTAACAGCTCTACCCATAAGTACAGAATAGTCCTGTTGAAGTTAAGTCTATGGAGAACTGAAACTTAGCATTCAAACTAAGTTAAACACACACTATTGATCCTGTCATGGAGGGAAACGATAACTTTAGAATCCCCCTTTGTTATCATTATATATGGATTTAGAAATACTAATGCTACAGTTAATAAAGCACAATCTTAATTGTTTTACTAGGAAATTTCCCTAGTGGATTCTCTTGCAAGAATGAGTATAATAGTTGTGGTTCATTGCTAGCTCATGTTCTCTTCCCTTTTTTTAATTACACCTAATTAAAAGCTTGCTGGCACTCTAAATCAGAAAAAGGATTGTATTGGCCCAAGAAATGACTTTAAAAGAATGATTTGGAGGGTACACACTTTTCTTTAAGCATAAGCATATGCCTATATTTAAATAATCCACAAAGAGCATTCGGTGGGCCCCTAAGGACTATTTTTCAGCTGCAAAGAAAAAGGCTCTAGGAATAAAAGAGGCAACTGAAATGCCTCTTGCCAGTGGAAATGGCTCGTGCCCTGCTTGGGTGCATGGTTGTGCCAGTGCAACCTGCTCTAGAGATGGTTCATCTAATCCCTCAGGAGATGCCCTCAGGGAGGTACAATCCTGTGGAAATTAGAGTAGCTTCTACAACTGGCTCTCTTAGACTGGGAGCTATACACCCTATTGCATGCATCAGTTACCTTCTATGAAGTTACCCCAGGTTGGTTTTGGTTGGGCATAAATTCCTGTGTCTTGTTACTTTTATTTCTTTTACTTTTAAACGTCTATGTAACCATGTTGTATATCGAAGAATACCTGGATAAATTTATTCAATTTTCTTCTTTCTAAATGTTAACATTCCCAGAAAATGGTTGAATTCTTTGAAAGTAGGCTTTTGTATTAGAAAGAGCCCCTTTTAAAGCTCACATTTTCATCATGAGTAGGTGAGATTGTATACTAGAATTACTTCTCTCTAATCTGCTCTAGCATTTTTTCTTTCACCGTGCTTTAAACCCACATTTCTGATGTGCAGTAAGATGTTTGAAGTAATCTTTCAAAACAGACGTTTTATTTAGTTTATCAGAATTTAGTTTATTCTAGGTTCTGAATGGGCATCATCATCATTTTTTGGTGTTACAATATTATAATACAGTCAAGATTAAAACATAAGAGGAGGGTAGGTTGGGGAGCTTTATTTTTCCATAGTCATCAAAGTTTGAAAGAGGCAATTTTTCTTACATAGGATGCTTATGTATAATTCAATAACCCCTCTGTGATTAAACATGTCTCCTGTAGACCTCAGCTGCCTGTAATGTCAGTTAGACTCTATTAACCTTTTCTCATCTCCATCTTTCAGCCACTGATGCCTGACCTTCATTATTACTACATAGTTGAATTGTCATTCTACTGGTCCTTAATGTTTTCTCAATTCATTGACATCAAAAGAAAGGTAAGAGCAATGAGACTAAAAACACTGAAAGCTTTAAGCATATATCTTTCTTGACTTGAGGAATGCCTGTATTACCCATGCAGTGAACTGGAAATACAGGCCTTTCTAGTCACTGCTTCTTGTAGATATCCATCACTGAGAAACTGGTGTTGAAGTGCTTGTCTTACTCTGTTCCTTGTTACTATGATGTGATTTTTTTCTGCACGTGGGAAGAAGAGCCTGGAGTAATCAACTATTCAAGGGGAAATGGTTGAAAAAAACCTTCTATTCTCATACAGTGACTTGAATGGAACCGAACAGTAGTAGCTAGTAGAAGTGCTGTTTTTTCCAAGAGTTAAATGATGAAATATCAATGGCAGAGCAAGACTGCCCATAAATTCACAGTATCACTTTGGTAAGATCTATGAGGGCTTTCAATTTATTCTACAAAGGGGTGGTAAAACAGGCATACATTTAATATTAAAAAATGATGTTACATTTAATCTTACCTTTACTGTTATTTAATTTCAAGTAGCTGAGCATTGCTATTAAGGGCCAAATAAAACTCTGGCCTGATAAAAACATTTTTACAGTATCAGTAGCAACATGTTCTATATTCCTTCGTCCAAGTTCTCTCCTCCAAGGGAGAGTCCTAGCCCATAGCAGAACAGGCAGGACAGCAGTCATTCTTTAACAGTCCATTGAACTATTCTTGCACGGTGGTTTAATGTTAAAAATTACTAGTTTAAAATGTTTGAGAGGATTTTATAGTATTCTTATGTGCCTCCTCCTACTGTCATTGAATGAAATGATTGTAGGTTATGCTAATGAAAAAATCCCTGATTACTAGAATTTTAGGAGGAGCATAACTCTGAAAAGAATAAATGAAGAAACCAGTACGTCCTGAATGAATTTTTCTGCTATTTGGAACCCCAGTGTGCTCCTGGGAGTTTTGTGTCAGAGCTAAGTATATAGAAAAACACCCCCTCTATTTGAATTTCCAATTTTTTCCAGAAGTAGAAATCTCATGAAAACATACATAAACTTTAAATCCATATTGGAGGGTAATTTGTAAACAAAACAACCAATTTAGGATGAATACATGTAAATTTTTTGCTTGCATTTTCTGTAGATGCTAAACATTCTGTTAATCATGAGCTTGAAATGAGTACAACTGCAGTGTTTCAGAAAACAGATGCAGAATAGCACTGCTCAACAGAGCTGTATGATAGTGGAGATGAATTTAAATCAAGAGTAACATTGACTAACATACGTAAGCTGCAGGTGCCAACAATACTGAATAGCCATTTGTCAATATATCAGCCAAAACTAAACCTCTGCAGGAATGTTACAGAACTGTTTGGGTTGTTGCTGCAGAGATGTACTGTGTCTACTCGGTCCCCCTACATTCATATTCAGCCCTCTGCATCGTGCCATTGGTTATATTTTATTTTCTTTGTGTAACTGTTGAGGGACAGCAAAATATAGCAGCATTGCAATTGCAACAGGACTGCAATTTTGCAGTTAAGTACATCTGTAAAGAATATTTAATTGATTCCTGACCAGTTGCTTTGCTTATGTGAAAAGTAATTGGGCAGCATCTAGGCTCAGCACTGAAGTACACCTCTGAAAAGGGCGATTGGGAGGGTCAGTAGCACCTTCCTCATTTAATACATCTCATGAGCAGATGCTGTCTTTTTTTCCCTCATGACCTGGAGTTTGTTCCCATTGGTGAGCTGAGCACAGAGCTAAAGCCTGATCCTGTCCATAGCACAGGTTCAAGTAAAAAATCTTTTGCAGGTCTGTTTCTGAGTTATATATAAATGACTTGTTATCAAGAAGACTTTGCAGCACCTATTGTGGAAATAGAATTAAAGATGGAGGTGGTGAAGTAGATCACTAACAGCTAAGTGACACCTCTGCCACAAATCTGCAGTGCTTGAACCCAGAGCACCAGATCAAAGCAGTGTCCCAGGTATCTGCTGTGGCTGAGAACATCCAGTGTCCAGCAGAGAGCAGGAGCACAACATCTGCAGTACAATGACAGCAAGTCAAAAGCCTTTCATTATAAACACCCTGCAGGAGACAGTGGATATGCCATATTTATAAATAACCTATTAGATCACTGACCAGTTTGGACTGTGGAGACAGTTCTTTTTGTAGCGTAAGCAAAATAGATAACTAGGAAGATCACACTGGAGAAATGGGACTGTGCACTGCTGTCACACAGTGAAACTGTTCTGTGGCCACAGGTGAATGAAAGCTGTTAAGAGAACGCATGAGTTGAAAAATGTTAGCACTGTGAGCTTGTAGCAGTTGAAAAAAAGTAGTACAAGCTTGACAGAGACACCAGCTCTTGCAGCACCATAATAGTTCTTCTTTAAAGAACAGGTTTAGTTTAAAAAATATGGAAAACTCTTAATGTACCCAATATGCAATGTGAAATGCTGCCCATATGAAATCAGGCTTTAACTGGAAGAAGCGGGAAATTTGCCAGCTAATATCATATGCTATTGTAATAATTCATGACAGCTTATACAAAGCAGATTAACAGTTCTCAGCCTGAGAAACCTGTTGATGTTTTCATATTCAGTGAGAGGAATACTTTTATCTAATTCTTGGTTATCATTTTAGATACTTTAAATTCAGCAGTGGCTGCGTTGTAGTCTGGAATGATCAAAACCACCCTGGCAGCCTCATGCACTGCAGGAATTCAGCCAACTGCTTTTATGTAGCAGGGTTTCTCTCAAGGTGAGGTGTGGTAGGTCTTCCTGAAAGCACCAGCACTCGGCACTGGCCTGGCTCCAGCACTGGTCTTTTACTCATTGTAGCTCAAGAGAAATGTACTTGCCTGTTTTCCATCTCCATTTTATTCTTCTCTAATAGCAAATTTATGACTTTAGAATTACTTCCAATTGGTTTGCTGACTTTCAGATGCTTGTTTATCTTTATTAAGGTATTACAAATTCCACCAGATTATCTTTGCCTGGCTGAAGAGGTGTGAGCAAACTACTTAGACTGTTGCACATCCCTACTATTGGTATTAAGGCAGCAAACTGAGAAGATTAACTTTTACAGTTTTATAATGGCATGTTGTTTGCTTCATAAATATCTAGTATGAATTGGTTTTTTATCATCTCTGTCCAGCTTCCCATACTGATCTTTTGTAAAACACAGAGAGAAAAAATTAGATTGGAGAACTTTGTTACTCTCACAAGCCCCTGACAAGTTTTAAAAGTGGTGAGGCTTATTTACATGCTTTCTGGGTACCTGAAGTACTGCTTGACAGAAAAACATTTGACTGGTGAATTTAGGGAATGTATAAAATTTCTAGTTGGTCAGTGTTTTAACAGGTTTGTAGAAGATCTTAGAGACCTTTCTGTGTATTCACACCTTTTAGTTCCAAGCATTTGGCAATTCCTAGAGCTTCTGTGGTTTACTTTTTTAAAAAAATAACAGTTCACTCATTCCCAAAATAAAATAATGTGTAGCTGCTAATTTTCTTGAATATTCCATTTTGGTTCTAGGAAATTTATACTGTATTTCACCTAATTTGGATCCTAGATCTCTTTCTCTCTTCAAACTTAGTTTAAAAAAAAAAAAAAAAACATAGAGCTGATTTCTTTCATTTCAAAGGAAAGGAATTTACATTGTGTACATTTTGAAGACCTTTACTAGAATTGTTATGGTCGAAACCTTTAGCTGGTGATACTCCCCTTCAGTTTTGAAGCCCATTTCCAGAAGCTGGGGTGACTAATAAAGATAACATTTTGCTCTTCAGTGGCACTAATGCTCCATAGCCACTTGGCAGTTCATCCAGTGTGTGTCCAGAGGGCTTGTCTGCAAGTTGAGACCCACGGGGTTTCTCTGTTGTCTGCCCTGTGTTCTTTCTGCTGATGGTTTGAGGAGCAGGTTCTTTCTCCTATTCTTAGCCACATATTTTCATGGCACAGACACGTGATATCTTTCAGCAGCTACAGATCTGCTGTAAATAAATGCATCTTTCACAAACATAGATACCGTTTGAAATATATTTAAAAAAAGAAAAAGCCTGTTCCTGTATAACTAGTCTTCTGCTGTTTATGGGTGAAAGTGCTTGACTAAGCTGGGAACACAAGTACAACTTGACATTATGGGGACTTGTACCATTAGTTTCTTTGCATTCGTTACCTTTATCTATAATTAAAATCTAATAGGTAGCATCTTCAAAGCATAATATTAATTACTGATGGAAAATAAAAGTCATAAACAGGAAAGAGAGGACCAGAATAACAAAAGTAGTCTCTTTTTATATCACTGCTATGTTTTTCTAAATTTTTAGTAGGTCAGTCCAGCCTCTCCATTTCAGAGCTGGCAGAGTCAGATAACTGTCTCTTTTAAGAAACATTGTCAGAGAAGGAGTTCCCTGGACAGCATTTCTGTAAGTAGACTCATGCGAGGTGCAGAAGACTGCTGCCCAAGAGCATTAGGTCTGCTTAAGAATAATCCATATTCTCAGGAATGCCTTGAAGAGTTCCCAAGAGGGACTAGAAATCTTGTATCTGTAGAACATAAATGTGTCAGCTATAAAAACAGATGAGAATTTTCTACTTGGCTTCTTCTGCCATTTGGTCTGCCTATGTGCTAACATAATTGCAGTTAGAAGGAAAACGAAGACGAGTGCCATAGCATGTGGAGCTGAAGCCAGTAAAGAGAGCTAGGCTCCATTATGGCCATATGGAAGTGCTATAGCTTGCTTCTAATCCCAGGGAATAAGGTAGGTGCTTTGCTGTTTTGATTATGGATGGTATGGTGAAATGGTCCCCATGTGTGGTTTCATGGTTACTGAAATGACTAAGATGCCGTAGCCCTGCTTTCCTTTAAGAGTCTTAGAAAGGGAATCAGCCTTTAATTCTTTCTTTGTTCAGTCTGCTTTAAGAAAAAGGATCTAAAGCAGTGGCTTGAGATGACTGCTGAATGTATTTGATTGTTCTCCACACTGCTGGGACCAAATAACCTGGCAGAGAAGCATTGGGTGTACACCAAACAAGGATAGTCTTTTCTTCTCTTTTCTCCACTCTTTGCCCTGCCTCAGCTTTGTGTTGGAGGTACTGTCAATGCCCATTGAAAATAAGAAATAGCAACTTGTAGCACCTGATAGCATTAAACATTGGGTGATAGGCTGGGAGGAGGTTCTGCCCCTATTTAGTTAGTGAGACTGCTCAAGCTGCAGGTTTTTCCATGGACTCCAGGTGTGCATTGCAGTGAAGCCAAGTGCTGGTACTGAGAGGCAGCAGCAGTGCATATCTTTGAAAGGAGTGATGCCTGCTGCATGCCCAAAGAGAGGCATGGTGACATTATCAGTTGCTCTTCCCAGTACTGGAGAGATGGAGGAGTCAGCAGCTGTAGGTGCTGCTTTTCTGGAGTTGACCCTGTGTTAGTGGGAGCTCACCAACACTTTCCAACACGTGTACCTTCAGTCCCTTTGCAAACCAGGTGCTGCCACTCTAATGGCTGCAAGGTCTCAGTTTTGGTTTCTTTGCTGTGGGGTCACTTAGCTGAAGACTACCACAGCTCACAAAAGCTGACGGAAAGCCAAATGCCGCCTTGCAAGATGCTTGGCGAGCAGGCTACCTGGAGGAGCTGCTGCTTCTGACTGCCTGGATCTCTCCCTTCAGCCAGCCCTGCACGAGAGCTGCTACCTCTGCTGTGGTGCTAACTTTGCACCCAGTGCATGGAGAAACTCCCCAGTCAAATCATGCCTGTGATCTTTTCTTCAGGGTTCTGACACCACTTTCTCAAAGCTGTGCAGGTGGTTCAGCAAATTCCAACAAGACTTGGTGCCTTGTAGAGAAGAGTCTCATCTCTGCCAGTCCTGTTCTCTCAGTAATCAGTCTGGGAGTCTAGGGCAGACAGACAGGTTGTTCTCTCTGCTTTGCCTGCCCCTTGGCATGTATCCGGGAAGGTGGTGTTACAGGAGCTTCACCAAATAACTTGGAGTTACTGATCTGGAGGTCAGTTTGGGAGGCAGCAGATTAGATCTGAGTAGGAAGAGCTGCACCAGCTCATTTGAAGACTTTTCTGACCCTGTTACAGTGTGAAGACAAAGCAGCTTCATTAAAAACAAACAAATAAAAAATTGGAACTGGGATTCTCAGCTGTGTGAAAGCTCTCAGTTGTGCTTGACAGGTGGCTGTCCGTAACTCCTAGTGCAGTGGAAATGTGTTTTTCCATTCCTTTGCAGCTATTTGAACTCTTGTGAATGGTGCATTATTTTGCATATTATATGTTGCTCAGTGTATAAGAAATACAGTGTAATTTGATTTGTATGTATATATGCCTTTTCAATGTAACTTCAGACGCAAATGTTCACTCTATTAGGTTAAAGTCCTACAGACTGAGAAGTGTAGATATTGCCAAGCTTTCAATAATTTTTTTGCGTTTTGTTAACATACAATGATTGTTTTATTCAGTCTAAGTGAAATATATCTAGCAGGGTATTTAATGCACTTATGTAGTAGGATCTTTATGTAACATAACCATAATGCTGGGTTTAAAAAGCATCCTTCCATTTTTGTATGAGAGTACTGAATCTCACTGTTTGGTTCATTGTTTTTTGTTTGTTTTTTTTTTTTCCCCCCTGCTTCTTGCTGCTCTAGGATTTTGGCATCATGTTTACACATCACATTGTAACAGTCACCCTGATAACCTTCTCATATGTAACCAATTTGACACGAGTGGGAACCTTGACCTTATGTCTCCATGATGCGGCTGATGTTGTCCTAGAGGTGAGATAATAATGTGTATCATCAGTGTCTGTACATGGTATTCACTATTTTGAGAGCCAGCATGTCAACAGGTAGAATGTATTTGCTATTCAAAACAAGTATTTCTGAAACAAAGAGGCCAGTTCAAGATAGTAATGGTGATTAATATAGTGTATTTTCTTGCTGAAATATATTACACTTGTAGCAGTGTATGTTTGTGGCTTTAGGCTGTTTTATCAATTAATAAGTTGCTTGTACAGAGCAGAAGCTGGTAATGCATTGCATGCCAGGGAGGCTTACACACATATTTTAAATATAACATGGTAAAGTCAAAAGCTCAAAGCTGCAAAATTTGGAAAGTGATGACTGTGTGGGATAGAAGCTCCTGGTTCTTGACCCCTCTGAAGTGATGTGTGGGTCAAGAACCCTGTCTGCAAAGGAATCAATGTGTCACAATGAGATTCTGCTGTGCTTTTGCTGAGCAGAGGCTGCTGGGCACCTTAATGGCTGTTCTGTGCACAGGCAGTGAGCTGACCTCTGGTCCCCAGGTTCCTGTGCCTTGGCATCCAGATGCTGGTATTAAACAGTTGGTTTTGGAGAAGAAGGGATGATTGAAATTCTGTCAAGTCAAGATGGTCTGTAATTTCCATAGTGGAAATTTAGAGATGATGTCATCCTGTATCTGCATCAGTTTTTATTCAGCTCTGGGTGATGCTGGGATCGGGCTGTCTGTGAACTCTCCATCAGCATCAAACCGAAGTTAATAACTATTTTGTCTGAAATTATTTTTTACTGAAGTAGTTGCAAGGCTCCTGTTATGCAAGAATAGAGTCTCACTGTGAGTCACCTATTGCAGAAGCAAAATCCTGCCATTCTGATTCAATAGTGCTATAAATCTGTTTTTATGTTTTAATCTTTTTTTAACCTAGAAGGCACATGACTGCCGGAGATAGAAAGCAACAGAGAATCTGAATTTCTCCTGTTGCAAATAATTACATCTCTGCAAGTTTATTTTTGTGTTTTAGTAATGTGCCTAGATCCATTTCGCTAGCTATGAGTTCACCCAAACTTTCTTCATTCCTTTTTTTTGCCACCAGACAGATGTACCTGACAGTGTTCATTCCAGATCAGACCAGTGCCTGTGGAACTATAAAACCACTGGAGAGCAGCTGTAATAAGCTAGCTAAAACCTAACCTTGAACACAGTGAGATACATATTTTTTTCTCAATTCCTCTGTTCATTCACTGGCTAAGACAAAGAAAAATTTCTGGTATTGTCACATGCAGACATTCAGCAGATACACTTCCCCAGGAGAGACATGCTTTAGTCTTTCTAGTCAATTCATTCAGTCTGTTCTGACTGAAAATACTAAAGGCAGTCTAAAGTGTAGGGAAGAGAATCACAACTCCTGAGAAGCATTTACTAGGAGGGCCATTACAACTCACTGCAGATATTTTAGGGTCAATTTACACGATATCAGAACGGCTGGCAACAGACAGGATATACTTGTCTCAAAGAGGGAAAAGGATCTTTGCACAGGAGTTAGCAGGGCTTCTCCCCACAAAAAAGGGGGCAGGATCAATAGCCCAACTGAAGTGCATCTACACCGATGCATGCAGCATGGGCAACAAACAGGAAGAGCTGGAAGCCACTGTGCAGCAGGAAAACTATGATGTAGTTGCCATGACAGAAACATGGTGGGATGACTTAGATATCTAGAGTGCTGCAGTGGATGCCTATAAACTCTTCAGAAGGGATAGGCAAGGAAAGCCCTACTAGAACATAATCTGGCCACTGTTGTAAAAGGCAATTAAAAATGTTTCTATAAATACATTAGCAATAAAAGGAGGCTAAGAAGAATCTCCATCCTTGGGAGATGGGGAGGAAACAAAATGACAAAGGATGAGGAAAAGGATGAGGTACTTAATGTCTTCTTTGTCTCAGTCTTTAATAGTAAGGCCAGTTGTTCTCTGATTACTCAGCCCCCTGTGCTGGAAGTCAGGGACAGGGAGCAGAATGAAGCCCCCATAATCCAAAGGGAAATGGTTAGTGACCTGCTACACCACTTAGACACCCACAGATCTATGGGGCTGGATGGGGTGCACCCAAGGGTACTGAAGGAGCTGGTGGAAGTGCTCACCAAGCCACTTTCCATCATTTATTAGCAGCTCTGGCTAACCAGGGGGATCCCAGTTGACTGGAGGTTAGCAAGGGCCAGAAGTAGGATGTGAGGAACTACAGGCCTGTCAGTCAGACCTTGGTGCCAGGGAGGTTATGGAGCAGATCATCTTGAGTGCTGTCCTGCAGCATGTACAGGACTATCAGGCCCAGTCAGCATAGGTTTATGAAAGGCAGGTCCTGCTTCAGTAACCTGATCTCCTTGTATTACAAGGTGCTTAATGGATGAGGGAAAGGCTGTGGAGTAAAGCCTTTGACATTCTTTCCTACAGCATTCTTCTGAAGAAATTGGCTGCTCATGGCTTGGACGGGCGTAGTCTTTGCTGGGTTAAAAGCTGGCTGGATGACTGGGCCCAAAGAGTTGTGGTGAATGGAGTTAAATCTAGTTGGTGGCCGGTCACAAGGTAGTGTTCCCCAGGGCCCAGTATTGGGGCCAGTTTTGTTTAATGTCCTTATCAATGATCTGGATGAGGGGATCAAGTGCACCCTCAGCAAGTTTGCAGACAACATAGTTGGTGGCCGGTCACAAGGTAGTGTTCCCCAGGGCCCAGTATTGGGGCCAGTTTTGTTTAATGTCCTTATCAATGATCTGGATGAGGGGATCAAGTGCACCCTCAGCAAGTTTGCAGACAACACCAAATTGGGCAGGAGTGTTGATCTGCTTGGGGGTAGGAAGGCTCTACAGAGGGGTCTGGACAGATTAGATCAAAGGATTGAGGCCAATGGTATGAGGTTCAGAAAGGCCAAGTGCTGGGTCCTGCTCTTGGGTCACAACAGTCTCATGCAATGCTACAGGCTTGGGGAAGAGTGGCTGGAAAGCTGCTGGGGGATGGTGGTCAGCTGTGGGCTGAATATGAGGCAGCAGTGTGCCCAGGTGGTCAGCATCCTGGCTTATGTCAGAAATAGTGTGGCCAGCAGGACTAGGGAAGTGATCATGCCCCTGTACTTGGCACTGGTAAGGCCCCACCTCAAATACTGTGTTCAGTTTTGGGTCCCTCACTACCGAAGAGACATTGAAGTTCGGGAGTGTGTTCAGAGAAGGGCAGCAAAATTAGTGAAGGGTCTAGAGCACAAGTGTTATGAGGAGCAGCTGAGGGAACCGGGGTTGTTTAGTCCGGAGAAAAGGAGTCTGAGGGGCAACCTTACTGCTCTCTACAACTACCTGAAAGGAGGTTGTAGCGAGGTGGCAGTCGGTCTCTTCTCCCAAGTAACAAGTGATAGGACAAGAGGAAACACCCTCAAGTTGCACCAGGGGGGGTTTAGACTGGATATTCACAAAAATTCCTTCACCAAAAAGGATTATCAAGCACTGGAACAGGCTGCCCAGGGAAGTGTTTGAGCCAGCACGTCCCTGGATGTATTTAAAAGGGGTGTAGATGTGGTGCTTAGGGACATGGTTAAATGGTGGGCTTGACAGTGCTAGGTTAATGGTTGGACTTGATGATCTTAAAGGTCTTTTCCAACCTAAGCAATTCTATGATTCTGTGACTTTCTTCTGCTAGGGCACTGGGTCACAGCTCCAGTGCCGTATAAGAGAAGATGGACTTCTACACACTGCTGACATTACTGAGGGGAAAGTCAGTGCAGAGGAAGAAAATTATCAAACTGCAAAAGAAGCTGGTAAAATATTTTGCCATGACCGGTCAGCTCTGCACCTGACCTGTTTTACATATTATATATTTGTAAAAATGGAAAGCTATTTGCAGAAGCCACCAGACTCTTTCCACCTACCATTTCATAATGAAACATATCCAGTGGAAAGCTGAAATGCAACATTTTTGCTATTCTCATTGCAGAACTAGTTACATGTTGGTAGGAATACTGGAGGTGAAGTTTTTTTAATAGATCTTAAGGCATCTGCAGGTACAGAAGAGTCATAGCATGATTTTCAGGAATAGCTATTCTCTTAGGTCTGAGTGAAAGTTATCTTGCGAACTCCAAGCTGCATAGCTACGGCAGGACAGACCAAACTTAGTCATTTGCTTGCCTAGGAAGTTGTTACATTAGCTTAAGCTGAAATCTAGGCTACCAAAAGGCAACTTCCAGAATCCCAGCTAAGTTATTTAAGGGGTATTAGGTATCATTACACTGCAGTACAGCTTGTGGGTTGGAAACACTGTAACCTAAGGTGCTGAAGCACTTAAAATCCCACCTATTTTGGGACCTTGAGACTTTTCAGCTTTGATTAATGAACACTGTGACAATTTTGATGCCACTGTATGGATGTGAGTAGTTGCCAATTTGGTATGCTTCTGGTGTAAGAGCCTCATGTAAATGTCAGTTCAACTCAAAACCTTTCTGTCAGGTTCCAGCTATCTCCTAACGCAGTTTTCTAAAAGAGCAGGAAATGGACACTTCAGAGCAAGGCAAATAGCGGTTCTGTAAAATAAATGGATTTATGTAGGATAGCAAGAGTATCTGGAAGAGCTGTGTTATTCAGTTGTAGTCTTGACTTTTAAGCTTTGAAAACTATGTTGTATTGTCTTAGGTGGCCAATTCCATCCAACAGCATACTCTTTCTCTTTTTCCTAGTCCTTCTTTATCAATATCATTTGTAGATTTGGTATTTGAGAACTGATGACCCAACAGCTGTACTGTTTTTGAGAAATGGTGTGATACTACTACAACTTGCTATAGCAATAACGATTCCACACACTATGAAACCACCATGCCACCATGGAAATATATCCAAAATTCCTATCTAAGCTTTCAGTCATCTGAAAATCAAGCTGTTAGTAACTTTTCTGCTTTGCACTTTGGCACCAAAGTGTTCTCTTTTCCTCAAACTAGAATGTGAGTACAAACTGTTAGGAAACTCATTTATGTCCACTATAGAATGTAGGGCTGATTCAGAAGGGCTATGTTTTCTTTGTAGCACTAGTGACTTTACTCATATTTTGAGATCTTCCTAACTTGTTTTCTGTTAGTGAGGATATCCTTTATATTCAGATTTTGAATGGAAACATTGCAGAAGTTATGTAACATCCAAAAGTGCAGGTTGGTTTTGGCATCCAGATTGTCTGACATGAGCATTGAACTTTCAGGTTCAGTGTGTTCATAGCAAAAAATATCAGACAGAATGCAAGACTGTCTCTCACCATTGTAGACAATTCTCTGGTTTGAATTCTGCATTCAGAACAGTATTCTATATACATAGTTGTGGTAATCTTGCTCCCTCGTAGCCCTCTGGAAAGTCTGCACAAGTAAGCATCTTCTCAATATGGGAGTTGGATATAGGCCCCCTCAGAGAGGGCTTTGAAAAGGTTCCCAGTGGCTTAAGTGGACACTAAATTAGGCTCTTCGTGTACTTCATTGTGCAGTGACTCTCTGGATACATTTGACAGAAAGCATCAAGAAAGACTGTCCCTGCCTTGAAGCAGATGTTTTAAAATAAGTAACTGCTTACACCCATGAACAGCATGGAAACAGTATAGACATCTTAAAACAAGCTTGCTTGTACGTGCTGTTTTCTGCAGGGAGAAGAGTGCAAAGAAACTTCAGGGAAGATCAGTGTTTTAATGAGCAATTTGAGTGAAGAGTAATAGTAGACTCCTCTGAGAAGGAATTAGAAGACTGCATGAAGACAAGTGAGAGAAACATGTAGAAATAGGCATAGGGCAACAAGTTGGAATGCAAAAGTCGGACGGGGATGAGACCCTTGGAAAAAGAAAAAGGGGAGGGACATAATCTTAGAGGTAAAAACTGCTTTGTGTAGGCCAGAGAGGAAGAAGAGATGCTGTAGGAGAACATAGGATATGGAGCACAATAGAGGAACTGAGACAAAGTTTATATATAGCAATACTAGAAGGTCAGAGCACACAGGTCAGGTGAAAGATGGATAGATGCTGAAAATGCAAGTGGAGCATACTGGAAAGGTGAGAGACAAGTAGGTAAAGACTCTGGGGGCAAAGACAGCATAAACGCAATGGAGTTCCATAAAAGAGTTTTCTGAATCTGAAATTGTAGGATTTCAAAAAGGAAATTGAATGGAAAAGGAAGATATGGGTGATGTAACTCTGGTTTTACATAGTCTGGGTTTTTTTCTGAGAAGACATTTTCCACATACATGGTGGAGAGGAGTTACGAGGTCACTGTAAGGTGGCCCAATAAATATGTTAGCGATTTCGTAAAAATTTGATTTCTTCTTCTTACAGCTTATACACAATACAAGAGAACTCAGTTGTCCTCACAGAAGTAAACAGACATTTCTTTCTTTTACAGGCTGCCAAAATGGCAAACTATTGCAAGTGTCAAAAACTGAGTGACCTTCTGTTCCTTACATTTGCCATTGTCTTCATTGTCAGTAGGCTTGGCATATATCCCTTGTGGTGAGTAAGCATATCATTTTCCTCAAATGCTAAGCATCAGACAAGCTTGGAAATAACAGTGTTGTAATTGAACGTGATTTATTGGCATACTCTGTTTCCCGGAGCACCAAGGAGAGTTTAGACATAACCAGGTGCTGAAATAGCCTATTTGCTGGAGTGCTATTGTGTTTACTATCTGCCAGACAAGAAACGTGTGGGGCTTCTGCTGGTTTTAAGGTGGAAGTGGGTTGGAGACCATATAGCTTCAGGTTAGCAGTTGGTTGCCTGTGTTGGCAAGAAGTTAGAGGAGAAATAAAGTATTAGTCACCGAAGACACTGACCAGAGGCTAAGCTTGAAGCTAGGATTTTCTTATTAGCTTTCAGTGCATACTTTATTAACATGTTCAGCTTAAAGAAAAATACAGTGAGATAAGGAAAGTCTGGCTTGCTGAAATCAGTGTAAGGGTGTTATTACCATGCAGATTGCAATACTGCAGGCTATTCCTTTCCCCACCCCTCCTTTGAACCCCAAGGGGGTCCTGGGGGAGCTGTGTAATACATAAATCTATAAGGTAGTTATACAGGTGTTACTGTAATCTCACCTCTTCCCAGACAAAGGGACCTGCTTGCATGTGCACATACTCTCTCTTCTATGTACACACGCATGTATGCACACAAACAGGACATAGGTGTTCAATTCTTTAGCTAGGGTCTTCAACATCCAGGAGGCAGCTGGCTGGTTAAGAAATTCACTGATGCACTGCAGTGTAGAAACTCATTCAGATTTCTCCGTGACTTGTGCCCTGTATATGAAGAGGGCTGGGAGAAGATGTTGGCCTCACTCTTGTGTTCTGGATCCTTACGTTCTCTCATATGAACCGAACTAACCCAAATCTCTATACCCCTATGAGAGTAAGAATTGTCTGTCATTGCATCAGAAGATAACGGCAACAGT
Source organism: Calidris pugnax (assembly GCF_001431845.1). Taxonomy (NCBI): domain Eukaryota; kingdom Metazoa; phylum Chordata; class Aves; order Charadriiformes; family Scolopacidae; genus Calidris; species Calidris pugnax. The sequence goes on from NW_015090990.1 coordinate 7,208,766, forward strand.
TTTGCTTTTGGGAAGCACCAAGGGTGCCAGAAATGTTACTCTTACAGAGATTTATTTAGAGAGATTACCACCAAGCTCCTTACTTAAGCAAGCAGAGGATTTACAGATGCCAATATCAACTTCTCTGCCACAGTTTCCTTTCAAATCCTCTATAATGATATCGCTTTGGGGTTTTGTTAAATGCAAACAGGATAAGACCAAGGTGCCCTTAGGGAGCTGTGTCATCAGCTCTGCCTAACAATACAATGTAGAAGTCTCATTTAGCATTTAATGATTCCAAAGATAATGTGATAATGCCTGGTCCCTGCTCTGCTGTGGGCTGGTGAGGGACCATGACAAAAGGAGAAAATGGATAGGAATATAAGGCTGCACGTTTAAAAATGCCTTTTTTTTTTTTTTTTTAGAAACAATTATTTTTTTCTCAAATAGCTTTGCTTCCCTTCAAGTCCTTCCTTGAAGCTAACTTGGCCACTCAGTGAATTTCTGTAAATGAAGTAAGCTAATTTTTCCACTTGCACAATCTCAGATAGGAAAAATGGTGGCACTCCTGCTTGTAGGATTTCAATTGCCTGTTGCGTTCTGTTTTATATTGAGTAATGGAGGGAGGACCCAATTCCACCGGTGCAGTTCTGTTACTGGAGACTGCAGTTCAGGACTCTGCTTCAGGAAGGGCTCAGTCAGATGATGACTGGATGGGTTCGCAAAGGGGAGGGCAAAGGGGAAGTCATACTTGACCAACCTGATAACCTTCTGTGATGAAATGACTGGTTGGTAGATGAGGAGAGCGCAGTGGGTGTAATCTACCTTGATTTCAGTAAGGCTTTCGACACTGCCTCCCAGAAGATCCTGAGGGAGTAGCTGATAATGTATGGGCAGGATGAGTGAGCAGTGAGATGGACTGAAAACTGGCTGAGAGCCAGACCCAGGGGTTGGTGATCTGTGGTATGAAGTTTGGTCAGGGGCCAGTAACTAATGGTGTACCCCAGGGGTCAATACTGAGTCCAGTCCCATTCAACATCTTCATTAATGATCTGGCTGATGTAGCAGAGTGCACCCTCAGCAAATTTGCTTATGTTCCAACCTGATACAGCAGAGGGTTGTGCTGCCATCCACAGGGATGGAACCTCAGCAGGCTGTGTCAACATTTCTGTTGTCACAGAAACGTGCCAACAAGAACCTCACAAAGTTCAGCAAAGGAAAGTGCAAAGTCTTGCACCAGTATATGCTGGGGACTAACCAGCTGGAAAGCAGCTTTACAAAAAGGGAACTGGGGGTCCTAGTGGTCACCAAGTTGAACATGAGCCAGCAATATGCCCTTGCAGTACTGAAGGCCAATGGTATCCTGGGGTTGCATTAGGAGAGGTGTTGCCAGCAAGTGGAGAAAGGTGATCCTTCACCTCTACACAGTGAGGCCACACATTTCCAGTTTTTGCATCACCAGTACCAGAGAGATACAAAGCTACTGGAGATAGTCCAGCAAAGAATCATTAAGATTGATAAGGGACTGGAGCACCTTTCACGTGAGGAAAGGCTAAGACAGGTGGACATGTTTAGCATAGAGAAGAGAAAGCTCAGGACAGATATTATCAATATATATATAAGTTATGAAGAGAAAGTGTAAAGACTGAGCCTGGCTCTTTTCAGTGATGCCCATGGCCAGGACCAGAGGCTATGAACATGAGCTGAAACACAGAAGATTCCATCTGAACATCAGGAGATGCTTTTACACTATGGGAGTGACTGAGCACTGGCACAGGTTGCCCAGAGAGGTTGTGGAGTCTCCATCCTTGGAAATGCTCAATATCTGTATGGACATGGTCCGGTGGCCCAGGTTGAGAAGCGCGGTTGGACAGGATGATGTCCAAAGGTCCCTTGCAACCTCAGACATTCTGTGATTCTGTCAGCTGCCTTATGTATTTAGCTGAGACTCCAGCTTCTAAATCTCACTCTGTATTATTTGAAATGGTAAAAAAGTAACTGCTGACTTGAATTTTTTTGTTATTCAAACACAAACTTAACTAGATCACTGCTATGTGCTTGCCTTGCTGAATAGTCAACAAAGAGCAGATTAATCTTGTCCAGAGTGCACAGTTCTGAAGGAGGTCATTAGTCTTCACACATTTAACTAGAACCAGCTGCCCAATATGCTTTTTCTCTTGAGGCATCTAAAAATTGGCAAGGTCAAAACTTTCCCATCCTTTACATCCTTACTATGGTAGTCCAGTTTTAGAAAGTCTGCACTTCCAACCTGAAGTGTTTAAAATAACACTGTGTGTTTATAACTGCAAGTGAAGCTCAGAAAATGGAGGTTCATGCTGTCTCAAGTGATTTCTGTGAAGTGTTGCAGCCAAGCGTCACACTATGCAGGAAACCCCTGCTAGGACTAGGCAAATTATATAAATTATATAATTTATATAAATGTATATTATTTATATAAAATTATATTATTTATACATATTTATATAAAATTGTTATAAATTAAAGATTGGCATGGCTAATGGGAATCAGGCATCATAGAACTGAAGTCTGTGTGAGTGTCCCTAATACACAGTTCATGCTGTCTGACTGGTGGAGTCCCGGAAGAGATTACCAGGACAGTGATGAGTTATCTAGCAAGTGTCAGAACTTGAGCCCAGCTTTACAGCTGTGGCATTTTGTGCTGGTGTTCTGGACGTGCCCATCTGTTCCCGTATGCATTAGGTGACAGCGGCACTGTCGTGCCACTTCAGATTGAACCTTGGCTGAATCCTGCTCTGTAGAGTAGCGCTGGCCCAGCGCGCTGAAAGCAGGGTAAAAATCAAAGTGAGTGGATCTGGAGAAGACAGCAGGAGAAGAGGGCTGCACAGTAGCTTCTGTTGTTGATGTCAGCTCCCTTGGTAATGAATATTGGGCTAATGAGGGCAGCAGGTTTCAGCCATGGGTGAGGTTTGCTGTTGGGATGGAATGATCAGCATAGAGTGTTGAAGGCAGTGAAGGCAGAGGGGATGTGTCTCATAGGAATTCAGCAGCTGACAATGTGCCTTGTGCTCCTGTGTCACAGACAGCGTGGTTACACTGGCGATCGCTCTGCTTCTCCTCTCCCTCAATCAATGAAAGAACACATTTATTTATTTGCATATGCAGATGGTTCAATGTGGTGTAATTAAGACCATCTTATACCCAGACCAAAGCCTTATGTATGAACTCCTAATGGTTACCCTTACATCCACCTATAGTCATAGATCCCAGAGGCAGTTTCATAGTTGTCAGCTGTACCGTGGGCATTGCATGTGGGAGTCAGGGTTAGCAGGGATGAAGCATGGGGCGTATGAGCTTGTCTATCCCAAATCCTTTTTCTCTTATGAAGCAGCAGTTCTAAATCTTCACCCCCATTAGTTTGCATGTCAGCAAAGATGAGTCATTGGAGTGGCAGCAGGCCAGGAAGCATAGTTTTGCTCTCCTTTGCTGAATATTCAAAATAGCAAAATTTGGTGCCTGATTAATATTACATAAATATGCAAATTTTTCTAGCATAAAAACTGAGATGTATAAAATTGGTGTGCCTATAATGTAAAAGGAAGACTGTAATTTATAAGAAAACTTCCCCCACACAGGAAGACGAATACCCAAGACAGGCTTCCAGAGACGTCGCTTATGAAGCCCCGGCATGCCGTTGTGCTCCGGCTTTGCACAAGTGCCATTTTGCATAAAGGTGCTAATAAAGAATTCAGTATGTATCAAATGCTGTTGTCTGAAGGTTGTTCAGCAGTAGGGCTAAGACAAAAGAAACTGGCAATTAGGTATATATTTAGCAGTCTTTCTGCAGGCATCTGGAGTTCATTTCAGCAATAATTCAAAAACCCCAGGACACTTTCTGCCTCCTGCTGCTAAGTGAATGTAGGAGTAAAGCTGCTATTTTCACTGACAAGACATTTTGCTTGTGAAATTCTCTCACTTGCGCATAATCACTGTTCTAGCAAATTACAACATAAAACACAGCTCTCCATGAGTCAGGGGGAACATGATGCCTTCTCAGGTGATACAGGATTGTAGGGAGAATGAAAGCAATCTCAAACCGAAAAATTGATATAAATTACATGAGCTCTTGGCTAGTCTAATCAGACTGGTTAAAGCAGTTCCCTCAAGCCTGCTTTTATTTCAAGAGCCTTGCCATTCCTCTTCCCCAAGTCTCAAATGCTTGTTTTGCTGTAGTTACATGGACATAAGTCTTCTTTCAGATGATTAAGGAATGGTTTGCTTTTTGCTGTTACTTTGTTTTTCTTTTAACAGCCAGGAAGGGAAACTCCATGGGCTTATAATATTTATCAATCGTTTTTTGAGGTATGCGTATGATAAATAGGCATCTTCCATCCCAGGAGATGTGAGTGGAGAAGGTGATTCACTGCATTTTCCAGTCTTGCTTTGCTAGCTGCATACTTCACGTTGTGATGAAGCTCCTCAAGTCTGGGCTGTACAGGAGACCCAAGACTACTCACTTTGCTTATTCGTCTGGAATACATGTTTTTTCTATAGGGAAGTTTGAATAAATCTCCTAATGCTGTGAAGAGTTTGGTATCTGAAACTGGTTTCAGGGAGTGACCAGGGTATTTCTAACAGTTTCAGTGGAAGAAGGGTGGTTGGTATGGAGGGAGATAGAAGGTTACTAAACCTGTTCATCTTTTTAAAATATAGCTTCAGGTAATTGCAAGTACAGGTGTAATTTTGGGGTTTGAAAGAAGAAAGACAAGGCCACCAGGAAAGCTAGGCTGATGTTTACCAGGCAAAGGCACCAAGCTGGGTAAATTCAGGTTCTTTCAGGTTGCTCTAACTAGTACTAGTATGCAGTTGTTTTTCACTACTTTTGATTGTTTTTATAATCAGTCATATTGTATGAGAGGTAGAACATAATGGATTTCCAGGCTGTGTTGCGACAAGGTCTGCTGTCAAAAGGCAAGAAAGCAGGGGAATTGTGTTGGCATTCATGTGACCTGTGAGATCTCTGCATGCTTATATTACATAGATGCACGGACAAATTTAAAACACTGGTTTAACTGTACAAATGTAAATGAAAGCCTGATTTAAGCTGATTATAGAGAACACAGGTTGTATTCTGCATATGCTGTCCCCCAATTCTCATCCAGGCAAATTTGGTATAATCTGGGTAGTCTGTCTGCCTTCTTGTCCTTGATCTCTTCTGTCAGTACCTGGACTACTGTACCACGTTAAAAACAGTGAGGACAGACAGTCAACCACTTTGGTTAGTTGGTATGGCCTTGTTTATTGTCAGTAGATAAGTCTTAACTTGATCTTCCATTTGTGAGTCTGTGTGGAAAGATTTCTGTCAAAAAAAAAAATGGCAAAAATAATACCGTTAAAACTCAAAACTGTTTCAGGTATGTCTCTCCTCATCAGTTGCGATGTACAGTTGCTAAGTGGCATTTTTATGCCAACAAACCCTATATAAGCATGGATCCTGCCAGTCCTGAGAAGAGCAACTTTGTTCCTTGTTATTCTTTCATTTTTAAAGCTCATGAGAGTACACACAATCTGGCTCATGGCTGATTTCTCATTGCCTTTTCATGGCAATGAGTGTCTCCATGAACCAGACAAGCATGGCATGATCCTCACTGAGTTAAAATTAACTTCTGTTCCCCGTGGTGTGCCGTAATGAACCCTAGTTACTTATTACCAGTCTTTCTCTCATCTCTGCATGACTGGCTGAATAGCTCTTCCTGAGTTTCATGACTGGTTGAACAATAGCGAGGGATAGAGCCGTGCTGTTAATGCACACACTGGGTCTCCAAATAGTGATTCAGTATTGCCAAATAGTGATCCGGTATTGCCAGTCTGCAATTTTCTCTCTCCTTTCCTTTATCCTGGAATCAGCTTTCCTCTGCAGGGGCAGCACAAAGCCCCCATGAGTAGCAGCTGCTGCAAAGATTTACTGAACTTCTCTTTTTCATAGAATCATAGAATGGTCCAGGCTGGAAGGGACCTCCAAAGGTCATCTACTCCGGTCTCCCCACAGTCAGCAGGGCCACCCCCAACTAGACCAGGTTGCCCAGGGCTTCGTCGAGCCTCACCTTGAATATCTCCAGGGAAGGGGCCTCAACCACCTCCCTGGGCAACCTGTTCCAGTGCTCCACCACCCTCATAGTAAAGAACTTTTTCCTAATATCCAATCTAAATCTGCCCTTTCCCAACTTAAAGCCATTGGCTTTTCCTGGCTTTGTGCTTTTTTCTTGCGGATATTGACTGGAGCTCTTTGCTCCAGCTCTTTTATGCAGCTCTTAACATGGAGGGAAGCTGGTTTTCTTTCCTGGCACATTTTCTCCTGTTTGGCCCTTGGAGCATGTGTATTGTGGAAAAGCAGCACGTGGACCCTCGTAAAGTCACCTGTGAGCATATTGGAAAAAAAATGAAAGCTCAAACCTACCCTTAAAAAACATCCTGCTATGTCAAAGCAATACGTAGGCACTAGTTAAAGCAAGAAACCTGGTCAGTTACTTGGCATGGTAAGAATTTAGGTAGCCAAATAAATCCCAACTGCCCAGACCTTGTGTGGACTCTGAATGAACACAGTGTTTTGTGATAGTTTTAGTTACTCTTGCAGGATACTGATGTTAGTGGCTAGTATTATATAGAGAGCTGGACAAACATCTCTCTTCTACAGTAAAATAACTTCTTTTATTAAGAAAATAAATCTCTTCTGACACTGTTTCAAGCTCATTTTGCTCAGATTATTGTCTAAACCAAAGCACAATCTAACTTGTTTGTGGGTAGCAGATATCGAAGGAATAAATTATTATTTTGATCCAAGGTACTTGGTTGCTGATGTTATTCATGCTGTCAGTGAGTGGATGCTGAGGAACTAACAAAAATTATCAAATATATTTCAGGCTGTTTGTAGTTTCAGTAGGCAACTTATAACCCATCATTTTATCAAAAACATTAAATAAAATTTTGGCAATGTAACTACAGTATATTTAAAAAACTCATAGACTTCAATGTATGGATTAAAAAGAAGGCCTAATTAACTAAGTCTCCATAAATTTACTCACAACTCTTGTCTTGACTCTTTAGCAGAGCATCTATGACGTTGTCATCCCATCTGCTTTTGACAAAACATTATCTGATGTTGTCCTTCCTAGTGCCTGGTTATTTCCTAAAATTGTTTGTAGTGCCTGTGAACTGAGGCCTCTGAGTGCTACATGAAGCTATGCTGAAGTGTTTGAAGTGCAAGTTAATACTGATCCAGCTGTTTACAGGGAAGCTAAAAGAAATGGAAAGGTTACAGGTGTCATTCACCACTGTGGGTTTGCAGTGTAAATAACAAAAAGTGGCATTTGCTCAGTGTTTCCATTTTTAAGATTTTCATGTGATCACAGCAGGAAAAAATTATATGAAAAAAGATTTCATCAGACTTCCAAAGCTGATTCTTATCCTCATTTTTAGTTTCTATAGACTGTGGCTATAATAATAATGCTTTCTGATGTAAGGGATAGGCTGTTTGATCAGTGTTCTCATTTTCTCCTTCTGTTACAAAATATGTCCTTTCTAAAACCTGTGCTCTGACTGCAAACAGACAGAAACCATTTCTGTGGCACTTCTTCTCAGAATTACTGTGGTGAGTGTAAATGTGTTAAGGGAAGGGAAACAACAATGGTGTTTTTCTTGTGGCCAGACACGTTAGCCACTGTTGGATCAGCTCAGCAAGCGTGGTGACTGGAGAGTAGGGATGACCTGAGGAGGCTGAACTGGGGGTTGTTTCTGCCATGGTAGTCAGCTTCCCATATAAGCTGCTTTGTAGTCAGCTGAAGTTCTCCAAGTCGGAAGTTGGACCACTTGAAGGATGGAGGGAAGAAAAAAAAAAAGAGGCTTACCATGGGAATCTGAAGTTTGACTGTTGTTGGTTGTGTTTTTTTTTTTCTAAGAGAGATATGTGAGGAAGCTTTACCCCAAAATACATCTTTGAGTGTTGCCCAATCTGTGAAGCAGAGAGCTGTGCTGGTATGGTAGTACCACAGACAGCCCATATGAGTGCTCACAGTCTAGGTGGCTGTTCAAGCATGTGCAAATATTCTGCCTCTTCTCAACCCATTTTCTCTTAGAGGCTGTATCTGTAGCACCAGGGTTTGCTGATAGTGGAGCATATTCTGTAGTGCTATAGAGTCGATATAAATGTGGAGCAATGCAACTGTGAGCTGCTGATGTATGTGGGACGTGAAAGTCATAGCTGTACAAAAGCATGGGAATATGATAGTTAACTTACCAGCTTGAAATCTTACATGTCTTTTGAACACCATGGTCAACAGCAGTGATGCAGCTAGGGTTTCATTACTGCTCAGCTAGGAGGAAGTCATTGTGGCTAAACATTTGGGGAGAAACCCAGAACCCGTGTAAGGGAGCACGTTCTGTTGGTTTCATCAATGTTACACAATGGCAGAGTTGGACCCATAATAGCTGTGACCATTATTTAGAAAATTGGATTAAACTGAAAACTGTTTACGGCTGATTTCTCAGACTTTGGTGTGGAGGAAATTCTTATGATGGCTGTGGGGGTGAAAGTATGGTTGATTGGGGTTTTGGTGTTGGTTTTTTTCCCCTCTACATCTTGTGGCATTTTTTCCACAACCGAACCATAAGACTTGAGTCATTATTTTGAAAGATGAGTCCTTGGCAGACAGTATGCCACCATACTTCCTTAAGCTGCATGATTTTTATGGATTTTAAAATTATTGCTTTACTCCAGGGACATGTTCTCAGGACTAGACCAATTAATCCAAAGTGTTGTACTTCTACTATTGATGTAAGCCACCTGAAGGACATTGGGTAGCTGGCAGAGAACTAGCTGCAGCTGTTCTTTGATGTTCTGTGGGCTTTTGAACAAGTTTTGTGTAGTTTCTTCATTTACAGAACGTTTGGGAAATCTTTTTCTCCCAAAATGTCTGCCGTGGCATATAGCTAAACAGGCTAGGCAGCGTGTCAGCGTGTGCTCCAAAAGCAAGAGGAAGAAGCATTCCTTGAGCAGAGGTACTGCACTTATTTTTAGTCAACAGAAAGAGGCATGGTGATAGCTTTTTTGTTCTCTGATATTCTGTTTTGCAAAGATTGGAAACGGGCCTCCTATCGTTTGCAACAAATGCCTTTCTTATTTGGAGAACAACGAACTCTAGGCAAATGGTATTTGATATGTGTTCTTTGTTGCTCATATAAAAGTTTTATGTGTGCCTGGAGATTTTCAGTTTTGGAAGTGTCATTCTTAGCATAATGTAGATTCTCTGTTCCTGTTTTATGATCACAGGCCTTTACACAAGCATTTTGCCAGAACACATTACTGATATAACATTTTGCTGAGTATAATTACATTCTACTAGGAAATTTGAATTCTTTCCATATTCTAATGTCTATTGAAAGACTCTCCTGAGATTTGAGCTTGGATTGTGAAGGTATCTCTGACCTTGTATTCTTGTTTTTTTCTGCCCACAAGAGTGGGAATACTATTTTTCATGCCAGTGGCTGCAAAATCAGTTAATGGACAGTAAGTGTTGATGAGAAGGAACTGAGTGAAGAGAAAAGCACAGCTGAACCCGGGGCAGTGACAGCTTGATCAGAACAGTCTCTTTTACAGAACACCAAACATGAATAATTTCCTGCCTGTTCCATCATTTTAGTTAAGTAATTGGAAATCCCATTGATCTACTCAGGCTTAAAATAGCACAGTCTCAGTGGCAGGGCTGTGATTCCTGCAAAGAGGTATTGTTCCCAATTAGTATTAGAGATGGGTGGCTCCTGTTCTATGAGCAGCTGAGCTTGGATTTGCACCATGTCAGGAAATCCTCTGATGTGGGTGAGCATCAGTGTGTGGGTATTGGTGAGCAGAACTCCACGTGATACTTAGCTCTCTGATAAAATTGAAGTGTGTGGATTTAATGTTGCTCTGAGTACTGATTCAAGAGTTTATATCCCTTCTGTCGCTGCATTTTGCGGGGATCTTTCATCAACTTGCTGTCTAAAAGAAGAGAGTAATGAGAATCACCAACCAAAAAATCTGCAGAATCTATCTGAGATGCTGTTGAAAAACCATATCTTTCTCCCCTCTGTCCTTCCCTCCCTGGTTCATTAATGCTGTGTGACTGGTTCATCTGACTCCTTGATTCACAGTGAGTCGCTGCTGCTTCCCTCATATTTACCATGCACTGATTAGTAGCATAAATCCTACTCTGGGGGACTGAAAACCTAAGAGATGGCAGAATCTGAAAAGGGAAACCAGCTTGTTCTTTCACTCAGCAAGAACCAAGAAGCATCTGTTCAGAGCAGAACAGTGATATAGACACAATCCTAACAGCAGCTGGCTGAGCTGAAACTCAGAAGAGGAAGAGGTTGGCAGTACAGCCCTTTATGTACTGGATTTGCTATAATTAAATATTTAGCTGTGCTGAAGCTTGAGGGCTCCAGGACACACAGGTGCTGTAGACCAAAGTTCCTTGAGTTTAATGAGTTCTTTGATTATAATTTCATACACTTTTCAGGTAAAAAGTTGGGTAACTCATCTGCAGAAAAATCTGTGTGTCAGGTCACCTGTTGTGTAAAGTTAGCTTAGCATTGTCATTATAAGTAATTAGGACAGCCTGGGATATGAAGTCCTATTAGATTTCAGTCAAGGTCTAAATCCCAAAGATAAATCTTGACTACTGATGTAAGGTAGCTGATTTACCATCCTATGGATCTTTGTGTGACAGCCAAGATGTACCAGTACCTTGTGCCCATCTGTAACACCAAGTAAACTATGTAAGGAAATTAGAAATTTTTTTGGATTGCATAAGTTAATAGAACAGCTAAATCCAGAATTTATGACTCCTTACTCGTTATTCTCTGGTCTTGGTCACCTTTTACCATTTATAATGGGGAACAAGTTACTGGGGCAGAAGTAGGTGCAATTGCGTGCACAAAATCAAAAAGAATCTTTGAAGCATTGCTGGCAGTGCTACTCTTGTATTACTTGCACTAAATAGGATCTGAATTTAATTAATGCCCACCTATTTTCTATCTACGTGCTCGATAGTGAATTCATTATTGAAGGATGTCCTCATGCAGCTCTTTATGGTGCAATATAGAATACTTTTGTCCACTATACTCTTGGTAAAGGAGATAAAGACATCTATTCTGAATTATTTAGACAAGCTGATATAATGTTTTGATGTCCTTGGCTAGACTTTGAGACTTCTGGCTATTGCACTGGGGTAACAACGTGCCTTTCATTCAGCATGTTGCGTGCGCAGTACGTTGGTCGCTGGGCAGCGCTGCAGAAGTTAAGGCAATGTGCAGTAGCACTCATTTCAGCTGCACAGTTTCTGCTCCCATTGGATGTGATAATAGTGCCCATCACCCTGCTATGCTTCATTCCGCAGAGTTTATCATTAATTTCCTGCCTGTCTGGAAGAATGCCTACTCTTTCCACATGGCCGCCTTCCTCACCTCCTTCCATTCCTCTCAGGATACTTTCAGAAACCAACACAGCGCAGTTTTTTGTCAATTCTCAGACAAATGTAAATAAGCATTTTACTCTTCCACCCATCCCTCTCTCTCTTTATCTCTCTTGCTTCATCTCCCTTTTCTCATTCCATCCCTGGTGCAAGACAAGTGATCAACTTGTCAAGAATTAGTAACAGCTATCCAAGAATCTGGACTTGTGCCCACTTGATTGAGGGGAGGGAGTGCAAATGAGTCAGTGCATGGGCTGTTCCTGATAGCCTTCCAAGTGCTGCTTAGCTGGCTAGATAAAGAGTTAGATGGTAGAGGAAAAACTTGTGTTATTGTTGATGTGATGCAGCTGATTGTTTAGTAGTTGTTGAAAAGGTGGTAATTGTATTCTGAGTGTTCAATTAGAGCAATAGTACAGTAAGTACAGAATTACCTCTCCCAGTGGCTCAGATATTGTGGCAGCATTCCTGAAAGTCTGCCATAGATTTCTGTAAGAGTGGATTGGATCTTAAGTGGTGAATTTGTTTTCACTGCCCTTCATCAGATACATTGCATAATCCAAAATGCTAAACTGAGAGCTTCACACTTCCAGGTGCACAACCCTGCTTGGGATGTATTTAATGAGAGAAGAGAGAAGAACACCTTCCATGAGATTCTGTTGGTTTGTCCATCTATCAAATCTCTCAGGGCCTCAGAAAAATTGCTACAGTTCAGAACTTCTTTTCAAAAGCAGAAGCTAACATTTTGTTTCAAATTGCAGAGACCTGAGAAATCCTGACCAAATTTTTCAGAGAGGTAGAGCACTTGCAGCTTAAAGTAATTTCTCCCTATGAGATCAAGTCCAGCTGTTTCAAGTCAGATAGCCAAGAATCAAAGTTTCCACCATTCATTATGAAAAGCTGGGATTTAACCACTGGAGAGCTTTGAAAACTTCCAGCAAGCGTGTCGGCAGATTCAAATGCCTGGCTGCCTTTTTGAATATTTGAACCTAAGGTTTATTTGCATATATATCCCATAGGCACTTTCTCCTTCGTGTAATCCATTCTCACGCTGCTTTTTCCAGTCCCTGTTATTTGTGTAGTTGGTTAAAATGCTTCCATTGAATCCTTTCGGCAGTGGAATTAGTGGAAAGTTGTCAAACCATTCTCCCCCCCTCCCTTCCTTCCTCAGTCTCTGCAAGTAGAATTTCTCTCTGTATTCTGCCCACTAACATTATGATTTTTCCCTCCATTTCAGACTTTCAGTATTAAATAATTAATTTATTCTGAGTGAAAGTTTACTTGCTTTTCTTCATTTTTTCTATCATTTTCTGTATTTTTCATTCAGCTTCTGCTCAGCCCTACATGCTTAGACGTAGCCTTAGCTCCGTTTGCACACCTAGCCTGCACATCAGGTCACTGACCCCTCTTAGCATCGCTGAGCAATTAGGGAAATCCTTTATGCTGCTTTAATGGAGAGTTCCGGTCCTGTCCTTAGTTTGCCAGACACTAGCAGAAAGAGGTCTGATTTTTCAACAAAGGCTTATTTCCCATATCTAATGCACAGTCAATAAGTCATTTGCATGGTGAAACTGCTTTTGGAACAGGAAGCGCTCTTTTTGGCCTTCCTGATATTTTGGAAGAAATAGGACCATCTGCTGCGTCTAATGCTGCTTTTTTTGACCTGACTCCTATGGAAGTCCCCAGAGGTGAATTTGGTCTGGTGAATGAAAATATAAACAGAAACCTGTAGAAACTGCATCTGCATTTCTGGAGCGTATAAAATTTTAGACATTAAAAAAGGCGACAGTAGCTTTACATACAGGAGTTGTTGATTTCAAATTTGGATTTGATAGAGTGGTTAGAACTGAAATAAGTACTGGTGAAGTAAAACAGTGCTGACAACAGCTGTGTTTTGATATGCATGAGAGCACCCCCTTGAATTATGAAGTGGGGTATTGGTGTGCCGTGTAGAGCTACCATTGGCAGAACAGATTACACAAAGCTGCAACTGAAGAGTTTTAGCTGACAGAAGCAATAATATGACAGGGCTTATGCAAACTGGAAAACAGTTCCTTCTTCTGATATTCACTCCATAAACAGAAGACAGTGTAAAAACACAGCTGTATACTAAGGTTATAAAACGCAAACATGCAGTTTAGTGTAAGAAGGCAAAAATAAGAAGGTAGAAAACTTATTGTGAAACACCCTAGAGTATTAAGGCCAGTGTATTAGAAATCACTGGTTGATTTTTGACCAATGCTGTTTATACACATAAATCATTAGGATTAAATGTTGTATTCTGGGTTTGCTGTCTGTACATACTTCTTATTAATACTACTTGAGCTGATTTTTATGCTTTTGGAAAGGATTGTGGCAAATGTCATTGCTTTATAAAAAGGTGAGCCTAGTAGCTCAAACTTCCAAGAGCTGTGCTGTTCTGAATCCCTTACAGGACCTCAGTTACATCTCCTGCCTTCAGACAAAGCTGGTGCAGCCCAGCTGTGCAGTCCTTTGCTTGATTAAATGTGCCATCTAGTGGCTAGCAAGTGATAGTTAATTTTAAACAAAGAAAACATAAAACCAATGGACTTTTTAATGCATTTTTACACCAGCATGGAAAATGAACGGAGGCGGACAAATCCTTTTATTGCCTTCTTTTACTCCCACTTGTTAACGGGCATTCATAGATCCTTATTTCCAAAAATGCCATTGTTTCTACTGTCTGTTGTCCACACTGTGCCCTCAGGCTGTTTACCAAAGTGTAGATGGAAATCATCTGCTATGGCAGAGTATTTGGGCAGAATAATTAGTGCTATATTCACAAAGCTTCAGAAGTCATATCGTAGCATCACTGTTACTGCCTGCATCTGAAGTGTTGATTCTCAGAAACTTGGTTCAAAGGCCTAGAACTGCCCAAATTTAATAGAATCGTAGAATAGTTTGGGTTGGAAGAGACCTTCAAAGGCCATCTAGTCCAACCTCCCCTGCAACAAGCAAGGACATCTTTCATCTAGATTTGTTTGCTCAGATTCAGCCTGACCTTGAATGTTTCCAGGTATGGGGCATCTGCCACCTCTCTGGGAAACCTGTTCCAGTGTTTCACCACCATCATCATAAAAAAGTGTCTTCCTTATATCTAGTCTAAATCTACCCTCTTTTGGTTTAAAAAAAAACCCCATCTTTCTTGTAAGCCCCCATTATGTATTGAAAGGCTACCATAAGGTCTTCCAGCCTTTGTCACCCCAAAATATTCTCCTGTCCACCTGTCCTTTATGTAACTGCTAAATCTTAACTTGTTTGTACATACATGGTGTGCAAATTGGATTTTGTGCAAAAAGTGGCCACCAGAGCTACCCAGTACCTTAGTGGTTAGCTCAGGCACCCAGGATATTCAAGACCCAGGGTTAAGCCCCTGGACTGATTGGATTCCTGTTGGTATGGAGGTTTCCACTATAGAGTTTATGTTGGGACACACAGACAAAGCCAGCCCCATTCTTAGAAAACCCTGTAAGAGGCTGAATCCTGCCATGTGTTTACCATTGTTTCACATGCTGCTGAAGTCTCACTTCAATTGAACTGTCTCAGACAGTTTTCAGATCCACATAGCACATCACTCATGTTGCTGATACCAACAGGGCAAAGACATCCATAGATGTCTACACTGAAACAAACCCATCTGCTTTGAGATTGGGTTTGGGAGAGAGGGCTTCAGATGGGAGTACTTAGGGAGCATTGCCCAGCTCTTGAGACAGGTTTGTCTCATGTCACATGGGAGAGGTTGCAGCTCACTGTCACAGCCTGGGAACATGGTTTGAAGAACATGGCACTGTAGTTTAACATTCCTCCTGAATGCTCTTACCCTGTGCTAATATGGGGGCACTAAACCCCTACTGGATGCTGTAGAGATGGAAAAGCTTTATTTAAAAAAATAGCAATAGGAATACTATTATTAGTTTCCTATTCTGTAGGAATACACTATTCCTATAGAAATATAGGAATAAAGTAATCTTCGTTATCGATCAGGGAAGGAGTTATTTCAGACAATCAACACCTGCCAGTTTTATAAAAGAAGAGAAGAAATGCACACTGAGGATCTTTGCTATATGTGATATTCGCGAAATGAAGCTAGACACTGAAAGCAACATTTTGATGTTTCTCTTTGGAGACACCTGTGTGATTCAGTCCAAATCACTTACTCTGAGGACCAACTATCCATGTGGATCCTATCTAATCAAGTATTTGTCATCTTCATTTTTAAAAGGCTTCTTTTAGATTGTTGGTTTTAAAAAGTGTTGTTATTTTTCTGTTCCTTTCACTTCTAGGATATTAAATACAACGTTGTTTGAACTATATGAAGCTCTGGGCAATTTTCCTGCCTTGTGGGTCTTCAACATGCTGCTTGTGATTCTTCAAATTCTGCACTGTTTTTGGTCTTACCTAATCATAAAGGCAGCCTACAAAGCTATTTCAAAAGGCAAGGTAAGACAGTATGGTTCTGTTTCATGTTTAGGATTTTAACTTTTTTAACTTTAACTTTAGGAGTTTCTTTCTAATCTATGATATCGAAGACCTATGTGTTTTACAGGACTTTCCTTTCATGGAAACTTTTTTCTACTCCTTCTAACGTCAGATAAATTAATATAATCTATAGTAATTGTATGTATTTTTGCTTCCACACTTCTTTTTTATAATCTGGTATACTGAACCAAATGGATTTTTTAAAACAAAACCAAAACAAAACAAAACCAACAAAGAAAACTGCTTTCTTGAGGCTGCAAGTTCTGTTTTCCTTCTTTATAGTAGTTGCTAACAAACTGCTCATTTCCCAGCTGCTAGTGATAATAATAATAATAATAATACGAATTTAAGTTCTGCTGCCTTTGCTAGTGGCAAAGTTACACATCACAGACTCTTTTGGGTTTTGACGTCATTGAGGTCCTTCAAAGAGCTACATACTTTCTTTCTAGGATTCCCACAGCAAGACCATTTGGGATAAAATTTAGTGTCTTTCTGCCATTGTTATATTTAACAGGAAGATATAATTCACAGAAATGCTAGCTACATTGCACTTGCTGCGCAGATATGGTGCTCACATTTAGATGATAGAACTAATGCTTACAGGTCATATAAACAACAGGGTATTTTGCCCTCAAGAGTGCATGAATAGATGTTTTAGACTTGTCACCGTTCCCAAAGTCAATGGGATTGTTCTGCAGATAACTGCTTTCTGTGAACATACTGGAGAGCTCAAGCCTTGAACTGAATGGAGCCCAGAGTCTGCCATTTGCTTTGTATTAAAGACAGTGCATTTGTGAACTCTATCTTGCCTGGAAGATACACATTCGTCTCCTCTAATTTTAGCAATTATTAGCTTCAGCTGTTCTGTCTGAATTACACCAGTGACTTGAAAGAGTGCTTCATACTCTCTCTTATTCTGCTTGTTTGTCCTTTCTCTTGTGCTGTGCTGGAAGGCTGGGAAGTGGAACCCCTTGCATGTAAGTTTCTTTACATTTACTATACAAAAGAACTATTCTGTGCAATGCTGGTGTTTCTGTTGGTGTTTTGTTGGTTTTGGTTGGTTTTTTTTTAATTTGTAGTTTCTGCATGGTCTTTTTATCCATTGTTCGTATTTATCTATTTAAATGAGGGCTACCTTTGAAGGTCGTTTTTACTTCTTGCCTGTGCTTTGCCTAATACCATCCGAACCCACTTCTGTCTGGGTATCCAGGTGCTATTATGTTGCAACCTGTTTTACACATATGTATCAGCAGGGTAAGCAGCCCCTCTGTCACCATTCAGGAAGCATACTTGAGAGCGTAAGTCTCTTTGTAGTTCAAAGTGTTGCATGGGAGAAAATTTAGATTGTATGAGATCAGAGCTAGACACTTGCAGTATGATGGTGACCAGCTTAAAGATGCATCTACACAGAGGATTTTTCTTCCTTCAGATCTTATTTCCTCACTTGCAGCCCTGTTCTTCCCATTCCTGCAGTATTAATTATTGTTTTATTTTTGTATTACTGGTATCCACCTTTGGAACAGCTCAGCTGATAAAGCAATTTATTATCATTAAATTTGTAACTAATCCTGATCATGTATTTCTTACTCGCTGTTATGCTTACGAGTTTTTTAAATCTAGATATATATTTTCTAGATTCCTTTTGTAGAAATTGCTCTCATGGGATCTTTTGGGGATAAACAAAGAGAACTAAGCACTGCAAGATGTTTTGCATTCATATCAGGTTTTAAGTGAAAAGATCCTGGTATGTTGCTGCATTTTAAAAATAAAGAGAGTGGATCAAATGTTTAATAGAAGTGACTGAAGCATAGAATCTTCTTTTGATTGTTTGGCTTTGGGGCAGGACCCTAGCAGAAGAATTGGCAGTGAATCTAATAAATTAAAAGAATTTAAGATGATGCAAAACTTTTCTGTCATCTAGTCTGCCTTCACATCGATCACAGGTACCCAGTACCCTGTGCTGTGCCCTGTTCTCTTCTGTCTTACAAAAGTATATTTCTAAGTGTATTTCTGTGTCCCAAACAGCTTTAATATAGTCCTTTATATAAAAGACTGAAGTGATCTGTTAATTGAAGCTCTGTAAGTATGGAATCAAATTTCAGACCTTAGTTGATGACCAGTTTCATGGGTGTCAGAATTGCAGGCTTGCTAGACATTGACATTAAACATTTTTCTCATTATGAGGCATATGGGTATATGTTTCTTTCTTCTCTGTTCCCAAGCAGAATAGTATTACTCAGTTGTTATGATATTGCAAGGATGGTAGCAACATTGGGAGCCCCAAAATGCAAATGGCTGTTTCTGAGGCAAGAGCTGGAAACCAGACTCCTCATGAGGTCTTTAGGGAGTAGAGGAGGATTTCTGTAAGCAGAAACTTACATGCAGTAGCCCTCTTTTTTTAATTGTTTTGATTTCTTTGTGAAGAAGACTTGCCATGTGTTTTGCCCCCTTTATGTCCATTCGCTATAGTAAAGTCAGTTGTAATTGCCTGATGTGGCAATCGGCGCAGCATGGATGGAGTCCGAATGGATTAGCAAGCTCAGCTGTACAAACAAGGGCAGAAGCAGGCATGGAAAGCTGCATGCAACTTACACTTCAGACTTCTTTCTGTTGATTTTTTTGTTTTTTTTTTTACTTCATCTGATGCACTCTTACCAGTTTTGCAGATTTTCAAGATCAGACTGGGTAGGGCTCTGTGTGACCTTACCTGACTTTCAATGAATCAGTGCAAAGTTCTCACCCTGCTTTTGCACATGGCTTATGTGTGTACAGGCAGAGATGCATGCCAGAGCCTTTAAAGCCCAAATTGACAAATGTTTGAAGTCTCTGATTCTGGCTTGAACCAAAAAGCTCAGTTGTTTCCTTATAATTTCCTACTGCTTGCTTCTTTTTCAAATTCTACAGGTAGCAAAGGATGACCGAAGTGACATTGAGTCAAGCTCAGATGAGGAAGAAACAGTACCTCGTTCAAAGACCCCACACAGCACTATTGCCACTAATGGGACCGGCGGTGCCAATGGGACAAATGGGTATCTTACTGGTGGCACTTGCTCGGAGGAGCATTAATCCTTGGGTTCAATCGTGAGACACGAACAGAATGAACTGTTTGCTACTGGAAGTAAATTATAAGTTGTGAATGCGATCTCTTCATATATCTCAGCATCAGAAAAAATTAGGAGTATCAAAGCATTCTGATAGTGCACTGCCATATTTCCTGTTTGTGAATGAAGACAACACACCATTCTGTATACGTAGGCATGCTGTATGTGTATGTAACTGACACAATGGGAGCAGTATTTTCACTTGTACTGTCTTTGAAATATTATTTATTTTGTATTCTTTTGGAAACTTCTGGACAAAAGGGAATATCCATTCTCAAACTTTATCTCTTGGGATTCTCAGTGGTGGAGAGCGTCATGCTCAGATCTCTTCTGTCCATCCCTGTTGCTTTTGCTGAGTCTGCTTTAAGTAATAGTTGCTTGATTTGTTACTTACAGTAAGATAGAACATAGCTTTATAGATTCTAGATCTGCTTCAGATATTTTTGCTATCTTTGTGTTTTAAAGTGCTGGTTTTGAAATTGCCTATGAAATCACAGTGGCCGTTCCTCCAACATAAAGTTTTAAAACACTGGACTGATATTTTAAATAATAGGTAATGTGGTCCGTTAGCAATTTGGGGAAAAAAAAAGAAAAAACTGTGGTAATTGTGGGATATTATTTTAGCATAATTTAAAATTCAATTTGGTGGTTAATTGCATTATAAATAGACTTGATTAGTTGTGCAAATACCCAAAAGCATTGATGTCTACAGTAACATCAGTAACATCATTAACAGTAAACTCATTTAATTTTTTTTTTTTGCCTTGCAATTTTTGACCTCTACAGATTGCAGCTTTTTGCAGAGATTCCATGTTGAAAGATATTTGTTCAAGTGCACCATTGTGAATCCAGACCTCACTCCTGAAACTGTTCTTCACATTTAGGTGGATGAGAGAAGGGGTGTAATGGAAAAAACAGCAGATGAAAAGTTCACTACTTCCTTGGACACGGTTCAGTCTAGGTATTGTTTTTATAACTATTGCCACTTTTTTAGTAGGCTGAAGAGAGAGAAGGCAGAATGTCATACATTACTACAATTAGTTTATTTTAAATGCATGAAACCTTGAGCAAAATCCACTTAACATAATTTCCAGCAAACTTTGAACACTCAGCACTATTTCATCACTTCTAGAAATAAAATTAAGGGTGTTCATAAAATAATTTTGCTCTCCTTTTTCATCCAAGATTTAAAAACCGTGTCCCAAAGAAGACAAAGTAACACTCAAAATAAACATCTTTTTAACATTATATACACACTTCTTCCAGTCTCTAGATCAAAGTTTGATGTAGGATGCTAAGGATCATACAAGTCTTGCAGGACACTTTTCTGTGTTATGTGACAGCAGTGCCAAAAGTAGGCAAAGTTCTTGGGTAACAGACTCTATGCAACCTACTGTTCAACAGTATTGTGTATGTGCACACAGAACCAATGTGCTTCTAGACCAAAGATTTATATATATTTAAAAAAAAAACAGATAAGGGAGAAAAAAAAAAGGAAGGAACAAACCAGGAAAAATGTGTCTTCTATATACAAAAGGATTGGAGTGCTGTGTTCCGATGGAACTCTAAGCCAGGAAATATTTGATTCCTTCCACCTATGCAAATAGCAAAATATAGGTGGTTTCTGATGCCATAAAACATGTTTAAAGGCTCTATTTTATACAGACTTCATTGAAAAAAGTTGAGTTACCACTTCTTTCTTTTGAAAAACTGAGATTAGTCCTATTCTAACTGTCAGTCTTGAAAACTTCTGACACCTTTATTATCCATAGGAACCCTTGCGTGTTAGCAAAAGATGTGCTAAAGGTAAGGGCAGAATGGCATGAATGAAAATAGTACCTCCACTTAGTTGACCATAAAGGAAAGAAAAACAAAAACTTGTAAATCATAGAAGAGCTGTCGGTTTTACTACCCACAGAGCATGTTTTGAAAAAGCCAGATATCCTTGTAATTCAGCAGCTGCCTAGCTTATATGTCCATAGATATATCTGAGGGAGCAAGGGAGTCTTATTTAAATCTGCCTCTCCCCCAAAAGTTTCTCTGTCTCTAATTTTCTCACCTGTCTCCTATGCCTCTGATTTCATACAGTTATCTGCAGGGCAGTTTATACACGTGAAAATACACTGATTGCAATAGAAAGTATCCCATCGCCAGTATTTGAAATGGCAGTTGTTTAATAATTACTGTCAAGATGATACCAAGTTTTTTAAACAAAACCATCCTGGAATATATTGAATGAACATTGTAATTTCTGATATCTGACCCGCTAAGATGGTTATTGAGAATAACCGTTTAAACATGCCTCTTTTGTGATGTTGATTGCTATCTCCACTGGACCTTTTCCCTGTTGCAAAGATGGTTACAAAAATGGAATTCTGGCAAAATATTTTGTCTTTCATGGGGACAGAATGTTGCTTTGAACTATCGATATACAAAACACGCAATAGGACTCTGATGTTGTTGATATCAGGAGAGAGCGCAGATCTGAAAAACAGTCCTTGTGCAGGGGGCAGGAGACCTTTGGTCTCTACTGGTCTTCCCCTGCTGTGCTGTATAGAGTTGATTCAGATGTACAGTCAAGGCTACAACCCTTGAGATGATTCACTATCGCTGGCTATATATCCTCTTAGTGGATATATAGCCCCCCACTGTTAAATAATGCCACTTGGATTGAAACTTTTCCTCTGAGGTGTAAATTCAGTTGCATCTATGATACGCTAAAGCGTGTACACAGTTACCATGGCTCACCTGATGCCCAGTGACTTACTTATTTCATATAAACCTGGCTTTTTGGAGTCCATTCTTAGCAGCCTAGAATAAGCTTCATACAGATAGGTCTGGAAAATAGGCGAGAGATTCAAATGACAAATTTGCAGAAATGGGATAAGACGAAGGAAGCTTTGAGAACTTCAGTAAACTTTGCTGAACAATCACTAAATTTTCAAGCTACAATTTTTTTATGGAAATTAAAAATTCACACAATTCACACAATTTTTTCTGTCTTTAGTGGGAAGGACCAAGTGTTTTAGTAATCATACTTGGCAGTGTGTTTTGATTCATTGCTTTAACCAAGGGATGTCAAAACTTTGGCTTCCTCTTCCACTCTGCAGAGAGAGTGTCATGCAGCTATTTCCTCTTTCATGTGAATTTGTTTGCTGCTCTGCTGAAGAGCTTTGCAAGGTGTTTTGGGAAGCCAGCAAATTATTTAGAGGATAATCACACATATTCCAGAAAATGGATTTAAATGATTCACATGATAAATGCGAGATCTTTAAAGGTTCTGTATATTCGTACCTTTTGTAGAATTGTCATTTTAGTCATTTTAGAAATGAGGGTTTGTACTCTATAACCTATTTGTCTTCAACTTCTATGCTCCCTTTTTATAGTACAGTACACAACACAGTGGTTGAGATGTTGAAGTAGAAAAATGAGGAAATGATATGTAGAGTTTATTAGTAAATAGAAAGAATTTGTCTTCTCTCCCTAGCCAGCCCAAAATATAGTAAAATAAGATTCTGATCTCCTTTTGTTTACTGTTTTCCATATTAGCATATTTTGAGAAATTTTTAGAAAAATTTGTTGTGGGTTTTTTTTCATAAAAACCTAAAAACAAACATTGCCGAAAATGGTAGAAAAATGTGATCAAACAAGGGTGGACATTGGAAGCTTGTGGATCTTGATCAGTGTTAAATAGTGCTAGTTCTAAAATACCAAAGTGTCCCAGGCTGTTTCCTTGTTGCCATTTTGCAGTTTTTTCTATGTGTTATTTATTTAATGATTCCACAAGAATTGGAACAGGTGTCGCAGCTTCAGATGCTCCTGTTTCAGCCTGTGACCATTCAGTGTGATTGCCAATGACAAATCTTTTTTCTGAGACCCAAGTACATGCACTAAAGCTTTGCTTACAATGAAGAGAATCTTGTCTTAAATCTGTATCTGTTTTGAGTGAAAATCACTTTCTGGTTCTGAATGGGACATGACAGCAAAAGCTGTTACCCTGCAGCAAATGTCGATGATGATCAACACGGGTTGATTTTGACACCGTGTGTGTTTTACGCAGGGTGTTCTAGTAGGAAGACTAATGCCTGTTTCATTCATCTTCTCATTATTGCAGCCTTCTGTATTCTCAGAGAAATATGGGCTACCATTGGTTTTCTACAGTTGATGATTTGGTATTTTTTTAATCTCTTTGCTACAACTCATTTTTTATATGTCTCCTATTGTCTACTTCTTGTGACATTTGTGTGAGAGGAGCTATGGAATATTTTTTACCCTTCCTGTAATGTAGACCGTATTAGGCCTAACTTCAGTGTTCTACAAACTACAGTTGCCTTTAAACCGTAAAGCAAAACCAGTTTCTATTACTTGTTTTGGCTGGTTTTGATTTGGAACAGGGACCTAATGGGAACTTCAGTAAGACAACATTATTATTTTTTTCTTTCTTTTTAAAAAACACTAGTGGAAGTTTGGAAAAGTGGTGTACATGTGTAGCCTTTAAATTGTAAAGCTTTCTGATTGTAGTTGCAATGAAAACACAGTGTTTGAGTGTGTCTGTACAGAATTCTCAGTCTTTGAAATTACTTTCAATTTAAAAAAAATGGAGGAAATACTATGAAATGATGTCTTGGAGCCATATCAGTGATCACACATGTCAGACAAAAGACCAAAATTATTATCTTACATAACTTAAAATGATCTGTGCAACAAAACACATTTTCTGGCTTCTGTTGAGCTTCAGCTTTTTGCAGTCCCTGAGTTTAACTCTCATACACAAGCTCTCATGCTGTACTGTGCATGTTGACTACCTATTGCAAGTCAGGGTGAGGCAGATGACACTATTTCACCTGTGTTTTCATGACAATCCTGTGCTTGAGCAACTCTTTCAGAAATGCAGTGATGTGTAGGAACTCCACTGTCCCAGACACAGTGATGTGCTAGCTAGAAGTCCTTTCATATATAGCTGTTGCATAGAACTTTGGGAGTTATTTTGTGTTTAACTCAGTTGGTTTGGGTTTTTTTTCAATATGGAAAATAATTATTCCTCATAAAATCTCTGGAACCAATCAGTATTGTGGGCTATTTTAATTTGGAGACACTTTCATAATAAACATAAGTATTAGGAATGTAGTGTTGTTTTTCTTCTCTTTTCTATGAAATGCAAACAATGTTTTCCTTTGGTCTAGCTCAAAGATTGTTATCCACACTGCAGACTCCAGCATTTTTAGAGCAGATCCAAATATGTCTTTGCTGAGTTCGTCACTGCAGTATTTTATGTTATTTCTTGTATGAAACTGTTTGTAACAATAAGTGGTAGAAGGACAAGACATTTTCTTAGGATTTCAGAGGTAAAATTTTGCATGTTAATCACTTCTGAATGTCTAGCTGGACCCACCTTGGAAAAGCTGTCTTTTTTCAGTCTAGGTGGTGAGGGTTTCTTAGAAGTAAATGTTCATTCAGATGTTTCAGGCTAAAGCACCACCTCCTAACCGCTTCTGGAAGTAAGAGAAGAGGTGTCACTTGTACACTTGTACAGTGGTTCTCTGGAGAGAAAGCTTCAGCTCTTGATTTTGCCAAGGAAGCTGCATTTTTCAGACCCCTACCATTACAGTAGACCAAATCTGCTTGCTTATTTATTAGAGGAGTCTATGTTTTTTCAGTACTGTTACAAGGAAGAGGGGTAAAGGGGTTTGGTTTTTTATCTTTTTAAACAAGGAGCTGTCAATGTGTAGCAATGCAGTGAGCTGGAATTGCTTTCATACACTCGCCAAAGTAAAGCCTACAAAATATCATCATCAGGTAGGCTTTGGTGCAGTATTAAAAGATGATGAGGTACTTATAAATGGGATGCATGAAAACATTCTTACAACTTCAGCAGAAAATTGAGGCAGTGGTTCTCATAACAAAAATATTGGTTCTATAGGAATCACCACACATCAGTTGAAGTTTTGCCTCTGGAAGAACAGTAAACCTGAGGATTTGCGTTGTGTTTAAATAACTAATTACTGCAGTTGTTAATAGGTGTTTATGATAATATACAGAGAGAATCTTGTAGTGCATTTAATATGGCATTTGAATTCTTGCTTATTGAAGAGATATAATTATGTGGGGCTTTTTCCAGTTGTATGTCTAATGTCTTTTGCTTCCTATTCCACGTTTACCCTTCAATTTACATAGCACAAGGGAGCGCCACGGTGTACAGAAAATGGCTCAGAATAATGTGAAAAAGCAAGATATTTTTTAAGTACTGTCTTTAAGTCTATAAAGGTGCCTCTGTACAAGAAACCATAGTTCTCAGAAGAGGAAGACAGGAGGTCTGTGCTGCTTTAGAAGAGCTAAAAGCTGGTGACAGAGTCTCCTGTGGTAGAGAAGGTGAGTGGAAGGAATCCAAATGTGTGCCAGATGGGCAGATTGCCATATGCCTTGGTAGCTCATCATGCTGTGAGGGAGAGTCTGGGAGCTTGTGTGCTGGGTCTCCTGCTCCATGCTGTTTGGCCCGGCTCTACTAGTGGGGAAGGAGAGGTGCTGTTTCCCTAATTTATGCTGTTTTTTTCAGGCCTCTATGTGACCTGTTCTGCAAGATACTAATCCGTGCCCCTCAGCAGATTTTACACTGTCTACACTTGCCAGTGAAGCTACCTTCTTAAGTGGATTTCACAGAGCAGGATGCCAATTTGTGCTCAGGTATAGTGGAGTCCAGGATGGCTGTTATATGGTCATCATGGGCTGTTTTACACAGAGTTCCAATGCTGGGGAATTTTAAAATGTGAACACAATATTAAAGAGTGTGAGAGATACCAAACTGAACATCAGTATGTTGAATAGGTGTGAATCTGGAATGGACTCTGGGCAAACTTGCATATCCAGACTTCTCACCAATGACTGCCGTCCCCCCTGGACTGTAAAATCCAGAGATCGCAGCTCTGTGAAAAGTTAATTCCAATAATTCAAAACCTATTTGTGCAAAGCAAGTGAATGAAACTATAACTATGTATTAACCAGGGAGAATAATGGCATACCTAAGGCATGTGCTGTGCCAGGCCAGAGCTCTGCCAGCAGACGACAACAATGCCCACTGGAGGCCTCTCCACCAAGCTGTGGAGTGGGGAGCAAGAGTAAGGCTCACACACCTTCCATCTTGTACCTTAGAAGGTGGCTTTATCACTACAGGAATAAATACACTTGAAGGAAGCGTTATATCTTTTTCAGCCCTGAATCTGGCAAGCTGTTGATGACTTCTAGAGGGATTGCTTAAATGGAGACTTCTGTGCAACGCTGAGGTGTTTGTAAGGTTCTGACTTTCAAATGTAATTGTTTAGCTGTGACACAGAACAGTTAGCTTTTAGTCACTGGGAAATGCCAATATAAAATCAAGTATTACAGGACAGTTCATTATTGTAGCTTTTATCTGTAAGAGCAGTATGACCAACTTGTAACATTAGTGTTATAGTTCACTAAATAGATGGAAAGATAAGGTACTTTCTAAAGCTACTTACTGGCAACATATATTTACATTCTCAAATTAATACTGTCTCCTAAACATCTGAAAAACATCATTGTAGCTCTGATATTTTTTAAATACTTTCAAGTGTAAGGTCATCTCCCTAGAAAATGCAATGCAGCTTTTTTTTATTTATTCCAAAACAGGACTAAGGCTCCCCCTGTACAACTGCGTGACTGTAGCATTTCTTGCCATATTTAGGCAACTTGTTGCAGTCTTTTCACATGAAAAAAGAATCCTGAAATTCAGAGATGGGATGTGATCCTTCCTTAGTTAAAATTGCATCGGCTTGCTCCTGTATCAACCTAACTAGCAACTTTCTGTCCTGTTTCTGTGCTCATTTTAAGGATAGCCTCCCCTTTTAATTCCCAGTAATAGTAATTTAATTACTGTTGCTCTCCTAAATTATCTTTGAAAGAGCTGCCCCCTACCTACAAGAATGGCTTCTTGTTTTACAGTTATATTTGCATAGTCCCTCATCTAATCTGAATTTAAACTTGATTCAGCCAAAGCATTTAGTTGTTACTTTATCTCATTTTTATATGTGGTTTCTCACTGAACAATCTCCAAGTGAGTTCAATGCCCGTAGCTGTTATTATATCGGACAACCCCATCCATATGCCAGCTTCAGAAAAAGATTTCCACATTAGTAATCTAGATTACTTAAAATGTAAGTCCAACATCTTCCATCCAACATGTGGTACTTCAGTAACACTGAGGAACCGATGACCCAAGTGGATGTAAAAAGCAGCCAGGACTGCTGTGAACTTCACATGAGGTTCTTTAAATAGCTGCTCCCCTTTCATAACAATTTTCTGCTAATTGAATAATTTTTTTCAAATTTTTCTACTATAAAATTATCACTATATTATTTGGAAGAGGAAAAATGGATTGCTAACAGTGACATCAGCTGCCATTTGGATAGGATTAATGCACAATCCAAAGCAAGATTGGATGCAAATTTTTAATGCTTGTTCTGCACCAAACAATATAGTCAAGAAATAATAATCGAGGGAAACTTCAGCAGGAGCAGCTGAGGAAAGTAAAACTCTCCTTCTCATGTAAATTGCATGAACATTGACTGTAAATTTGCTAATTTGATTCACTGTGATGCCATTAGGAGAGCACTTGGTAAAGGTGGTCCCCACTGTAATGCCATCTCAAGCAGACTGTTGAAATTATGGGCTGACCTTAGAGAATGCTGGAGGCTAAAACGACAGCTAATTGCTGTAGAGTTGCAGATGACAGCATTGAGGATTGCATGTCAGAAGAGGTTTTCCCTCTTTTCTTTAGAAACACAATTTTATCAGATGTCTCAAAGGAAAATACAGGCCAGTAAGTCATACTGATGACTAATGTTAAAATAATGCAATTACCAATTTGCTGCATTGTCTTTCCATTAATGGGGCTGTGTCAGACATGGAATTAAACAGACAAGTTTATCTCATTAGCTTCCTTTGGAAAGTCAACTATTAGTAATTTGCCTGATTTTATTTTTAAACTACCAGGTAAGCATTTACTTGAACGTATTGTGCTTTAACTTAGACAGCAAGTACACCACCCATGAGGCCACCCTTCTGTCACTTCTACCTATTCCTTACTTAGCCAATACCTTAATATATACAGTTTGCTCTTAAATGCCTGGAATCTTTAATGATAATTGCCATCAATGTAAAGTAAATGTAGCATGCTGCTAAATTAAAACAATAACTATGTATAGTTGGTGTTCATTCAACAGACCTGTTTCTTTGCCAAGCCAGTTATTCCAGCTAAAGCTCTGGTGCAGAAGAGACTGGATAGTAAAGAACCGAGCCCATGATCCAGTAGCCAGTGCAAAGGAATTCACTGAGGCAAGTCGTCCAAAGAGCATGTTTCCATGTAGAGAGTTATCCATCAAATAGTCACAAAACCGATGAACAACGCGAATTGCAATTGACTCAACATGCTGTGACTGAAGAGGAAGGAAATCAAACTAAAACTGATCGTACCTTCTTTCAATTAATCATTACAGTGCATAGCCACTTTAAAATATATATAAGGTCATATAAAAAACCATTACACGCTTGCATGATTAAACACTACTTTTAGCAGTCTGTCATTCTCCCTAATAACTTTTGAACCCGTTGCTCAATTAGTCCGAATTTTGAAAGGAGATTGTGTTGCAGCTATCACTGTTCTTAACAGTGTACCAAATATAAGCAAGCAGGTAAAGGAGAGAACCACAAATCAATGCTCCACGCTGGAGGAAGGGTAGGCAGAGTGCAACCCTTGTCCTGCGGCTGTAGCAGCAGCCAAGCAGAGGCTGAAGTAGCATAACTCAGGAGAGGCACTGGCTCTCAGCCACCAGGGAGACTGTGAAGAAGAGCTGGGATATTGCAGTGAAGAGAATGGCACCGTTTAAGGACAATACTACAGATTTGTAGGAAATCAGGCTTCATTAACTCTGCTTCTGCTGGAACAACTTGTTTATAAGCTCGAGACTCTGAAGAGTTCTTCGTGTGTAATTGTTAAAGTGATTAGGGGTAATAAGAAGGAGAAAAAAAATGGAGCCTCACTGTCTGGCAATCAGAGACATTCCCCCCAACCTTTCAGGCATACAATCCTATTCAACAGTAAAGCCTGACATAATTGGATTGCAACTATTGCTTTCAAAAAGGTAAGAGTATTACCATAATTATTTAGTGTGGTTTATTCATACAGTTAAAAAATGTACTGTAATCTGCCTGTGGGACTAAGTGATTTATGTGTGCATATATTTGTTATATCAGGTTCAGCAGGGCTTTCAAAAGTTATAAATCGCTCACAAATGAGTTCACAGTGATTTTAGAGCATTATAATGACAAGACTAATTTAGACAATATCAAGGTACTGCATAAATTCCCTAAGTTAATTGAGGCATTAGAGAAGACAGTAAGTAATATAACACAATTGGAATATGACAGAAGCAGAGTATAATTTCTATGTCTGTCATAATTGTCACAAGTGTAGCCATTACTTGTCTGTTTGCTTTTTAAAATAAGTCTAGTGACATCCAAGAGGGTTTATGAAAAATGTCAACAAACTCAGCTTAACCACCTCCACTTTTGGTTGAGTAGGTGTGTGATAAAACTGTTCTGTTAGCCAGAAGGACTTTTAACAGTAATTCCATTTCTTTTCAAAACTCATTTCCAGGTATCATACAAACAACTGTGATTAAATGCACTTGGTACATAAGTTATTAATATTTAATATTGTCTTCCCAACAGTCCTTAAATTCACAGTGTATTTCCAATATATAATAAATTCAACACCTTTTTTCCAGATGTTCACGCTATATTAGGAGATAAATTTGGGTGCTGAGCATCAGTACATCAGCAGTTTTCTGTATGGTCAGCACTAGTTGATGGCCCACACATTTGAGGCTTGAGCCCTAGTACCTATGTACAGGGCAGCAGTTTGAAAGGGAAGGTAATGTTCCTGGTTGGGCAAACTGATTTACGAAAAAAGAGAAGTCTTTACTGACCTTCACTGAGATTTATGTCTGCCTTAAAACAGACCTGATCCTGCTAATAGATGGAGCACTAACACCAACTGGAGGGGGCTGGTCGATGGTGGATCATAGTCCCTAAGCTGCATATTGCTTTTGAGATCAAGCTTTCTTATCTTTTTGGGGCATTTCAGTCCATATTTGTATACTGTCCAGCACACTGGGTCCCAATAATTGTATATGCTGGGTCAGTATATAGTATTATCCTAGTTGTCCTTATTATTATTGGATATTGCTGCATTGTGCAGCTTTGTAACAAATAGGAAATACCAAATTGCCACAGATCCAGGTGTGTGAAATTCTGTAAGCACTAAGTGCATCTGATAAAGGAACAAAGGTTTTAAGATACATCTTCAGCTAGCATAAAGGCTGTTTTAGGGATGTCACAAGCCAGTTTTACTTCCTATTTTATTATAAGCAAAGAAACAAATGTATTGTGTACACTTTCCTAGCTTTTACCTGTTTCGGAACGCCTGGCTCTGTTTAGAGGGAGTAGGATCTGCATCTGATTTGCCTTGGCAGATATAAGATTAATTATTCAGACTCCAAAAGGAGCTGTAGAGGCTTAAATTACACACAATAAACATTTCAAACTTTACTTCTTGCTTTAGGGGTATGCGCAGAACATTTACAACCAAGCACATCATCTTTTCTAGCAAATAATTCCTAGGAATGTAAATTCCAGTGCAGTGGTTGTCATATATTTTATGTTCTGTGCATAGCAATCTTGGCAAAGTAATTCTGTAGAAGCAATAAAGCAACTACTCATGCCTTGGATGAACATGAAAACAAAATGGCAGTAAGTATGAGCATTTGTCTTTGTTACTTGGGGTGTGTTTCAGTTTTTTTCTCCTGTGAAGGTCATGGTCAAATCAGATACGCTACAGAGTGCATCTGAGCAATATGGACACCCTTAATGAATAAACAGCTCCATTTGAAAACATGCAAATGAGGTGGCTGTGTACTGCCTGCCTCTTGGCTTCCATACAACAGCTTTAAAATACTTGGTTGATCGTCCTGAAGTTCTTACATTCCAGAGCAGCTCAGAGTTGCTTGGCACAGGCCCGTGGAGACAGGCAGGGATATACTGTAAAATGAATGCGGTCATTCTGGATAGAGGGGCAGTGCCATTACTGAGAAGCTGGAAGGGATGGGCTTTCTAACATGGAACGTGAGGGCTTCTGTACAAGGAAGAAAAGGGGGAAGGAGATACCAACAACATAGGGTAAGACAACAGTTGTAGCTAGAAGTAGATAGAAGTGGGAAGTGCAAAGCTGGCTGAATGCACGTTTTTTTTAACTACTGGCTAGTCTATTGACCTACATAAAAGTGCCTACAGCAGTTTGTTGGTGGTAGAAGCACTTAATTGAAAGAAATACCTGCTATTTAAATACTTCTATTAGCATGGTTGAAAAGGAGGATTTCCAATGACAATCATAAAGCATGTTGTAGTGAAGGACTGTTTATGTAATAAAGCAAAATGAGTAGTCTGTTCTAAAACATACCCAATAAAACTCTAGGCTGGTGATCTTATGAGTGTTACCCATCCACCACTGCAGGTCAAGCTTCAGGCCAGCTTCTCTGCCCAGCTGGGTGGGCTCTTTCAGCTCTCTAGGATTTCAGATCAAATCAATACAAAGTTCCCACTTGCTCCTAATTAAGAGCTTTATTCAAGAACAGCATACACATCAAACTATTTTTATTACTAAAAACAGAAATAGGCATCCAACAAGAATCTCAAATAGGCAGTAAAATATATACTTTAATAGGCCAAAAGACAAACACCAATTTACATGTATGAGAAGGAGTGATAAAAGTAGAGAGTACAAGACAGAGTAAAACCTAAGACGCAGGTAATTGAAGTAATTGCTAAGCTCCACTGCATTATTTTGGTATCTTTCAGGCCTGTTCCAACCACATACAAACTTGAAAGATGCTTCTATGTTTTCAGAAGAGAAATAAATTACAGAAAGTACTTTGTTTTGAATATCTTCTTGGAGTAGCTAAATAGATCTCATTACATCATTAAGGTACGTGATACTGGATCAAAATTGACAAGTCTGGAGGCTTTCAGTTAAGGAAGCAGTTAATTATACTGTTGTTCAAGGAATCATCCAAAATGTCTCTAATGACAGTGGTCTAAAATACTATTTTCATTATTTTTCTTTATTAAGAAATTAGAGTAAGACATAAATAAATACATACTTTCAGAATAGAGGAAGGAAAGACAAGAAGTGTTCTACCGCTAGAGGGGGAGGTATAAGCTAGTTTTATGCAGACTGTTTATAAGATAAAGCGGTGAAAGCTTTTCTGATGTTGGCAATGAACGCAGAAAAATTGTTAGTTTCTCTCACTTTGAGCTGGAACTCTGCTATACAGTCCAGAGGAGGAGTACAGGAAGTCACTAAAACGACACAAAGATTTTAGACTATTATAAAAAAATATTAGTGGTTTTCCATGCTTATGAAATATAAATCTAGTTTGCTATCTTTTTATGTTTTACCTTCATCCAGTATTATTTTTGAGTAACCTATTAAATCATTTTCTTCCAGCAAAACCTCAAAGAGCACACAATTCTATTTTTTTTTATTTCCAGACCTCCCACTCAGTGCTGTGCTCCCACAATTACAGTGATTGCAGTAATCCATAGTCTGCTCAAAAATTGAAGCACATTCCTAAACATTTTTGTTGCTCTGTGGGCAGGCAGACCAAAACTGATGTAGCTCAGCATGTGATAAACTTTTAACTTCAGCACAATTTAGATTTGAATTAGTAAAACCAGAAATCGATTCAGTCCGTACCTAGAGGCACAGCAGAGTAAGAGCAGCATTCATCTAGAAGCCACTCAGCACAGTACACAAATTACCACTGCTGTTCTTTGTAACTGAAGTAAGATCTGTATTGCAAAAACAGCTTTAAGATCTGCAAGGTTGTACCCTTGCAAAGAGGAATGCTGGATTTCAAGTTTTAATCTTTCTGCTGTGTCACACAACTGTAAGGGATCCCCAGATAGTGGAGAACCTCATTTATTCTCCCCTCTAGGCATATTTCAGCTTGTTTGAGAAGCCTATCAGCATAAACACTCACTCTACCATAAAGGGAAGAAAATAACAAACTACAAATTGAAGTGTTTATCTGTGCTTGTGTATGTCTTCTCGCTCCTGCTTTGCTCAGCGCAAAGCAAACAGCAACTCCACAAATAGAAGGGAGCAAAGATAAGCAGTTGTATTTTCATATAAATTATGAAGAAAAACTTCATTAAAAAATATATTACCATTGCAAGATTTTCATTCAGAAACCAGAAGATAAAGGTTACAACTAAGTTGTACTTCACTCTTCTCCCCCTTTTTTCAAATAGAGGCATTGGATTCTATCCTCTTGCTTAAGTATTCAGAATTCACATACCTTCATAATCTCCCTGTTCGTTTATGGAAAGGGTAAACACATAGGGCTTGTCAGGATCTTTGTGGTCAATGTGTCTGAATATAAACTGTAATTGTTCATCTGAAGCAAACAAAAACAGAATTAACACCATAAACCACTGCTGGAGAGTCACAATGAGTACAACAATACTAAGCTAGTTTCACTTCATATTTTTAGAATTCTTACAAGTTAAGCAAACCTGGTCTCTTTGAAAGACAAATGCACTTTAACATACCATATTCTGTCACTGGGGAGACAATGGTAATATCTGTGCTGGAGCAATTCTTCAGTTGTGTAAAAGAGTATGTTCTTCATTGCACAATCCAACATTAAACGCATTGTAGCACTGCACATGGAAACTATGAGAACTAGAGAAACTTACTGTGAATTCTGCGAATCTCCAGTCCAAGCCGCTCTTCAAACAGTACTTTAGACTTGCATAGTCGCTCCACTCTCTCCTTGGTGGCTTTGTTTTTAGAAGATATTACTAGAATTTTAAAAGCCATCATAAATACCAAAGTATAGGTAAAACAAGTACAGTAAAAAGAAATAGAACAGTATAAAAGCCCATCAAGAGCAAGTGTTGAGAACAATTCCTTTAATTAACAAAATCTTATTATCCTTTGCTTACTTACTTTCCTTTTTCTTCATCAACTCTTCCTTAAGCTCTTGGATGCAGTCAGTCAAATCCTTCTTTTGCTCCTCTTCTTGTTTTAGGTTAGATTTTATTTCTGTCAAGTGCTCTTGATTTTCTGATATGCGTTGGCTCTGCTGGAGAATCTCTAAAATGAGCCAAGAAAATATGAACATATACAGTTGATTAATTAGGTCCCCACTATTTAGGGCTTACCTTTATAGTACACATTTCAGTAGATTTTATTCATCTCAACTGAAGAGAGAAGTCAGCATAACCATACGAAGAGCATTGAATAAAAGGTAAAAAGGGAATTATCAGAGGAGCTCCCTATTTAGTATCTTCTATCAGATGCACATTGTTTCCGGTACCAGAACTATATACATCCTTGAAGCAAGAAAATGGTGAATCTTGTCCACAGGTAAATAATTTGACAGAAAGCAAGGAATGGAAACATTGACTGATATTAGAGTTGCAATTATTTTTATTATGTAGTTTAACTACAAAATTCAGATTAGTTGATCATAGACTGATAGGCTGACTATTGTATTACTAATATGGAGGAGACATAAATAACCTCGCAATATTAACTTTACTAAGCAATTTAATTTACTTTTACTATTGCAGTCAGCAAGTTCTGGTACTTTGTTTTAAATACTTAAGCATCAAAACCACTATGCAGAAATTTTTTACCCAATCTTCATCTTTTTGCATTATCAATGAAGTTTTCCAACAAATTGCTTTTGGCTTGCAATTTACATCCTGTAATCAACCAAATACGTTTAGTTTCTAATTCTGTCTTCATTCTGATGTTGTTTACCTTTTAAAATGGGAAGTTAAACAGCTGTATTAAGTTAATTTTAGAAACATTAAACACAATAAATAAAATACCATACTGTACCATTGCTAAACTCCTGAATTTTATCAATCATCAGGTCCCCTTCTTTCAGCTTCTTGGACCATTTCTCTGTAATGGAGAGTTATTTCAGTTATCTGAAGAAGTTTGATGGTAACTTGGAAAAAGCAGAGGTAACAGGAACATAGAGCTTTTTTACCTGAAAGCTCTTTTATGGACTCCTTGCATGAATCTCTCAGTGCTAAAGTCTGATTGATCTGTTTAGTGCCATAAACGCTTTTTAACGTGGTCCAGAACTCTTTAATTTCCTTTTCAAAGAGGATGATTTCGTCTTCTGTCTTTCCATCAGCCATAGCGCTGCAACAAACGTAAGCGAATAGTGTCGATGCACACAGGGCGATCGCAGCAGTTACAACTCACGGTTACAGGATAAAGCCTCAGGGCGGTTTTTAACCCCTTGGCTTGTTATTGTATCGGTACCACAACGAGCAGTAGCAGCGGCAGCTACCTTTCTTTTGCTGCTCCCCCTGCGGCGGGATCTCTGCGCCAGGAGGCGGCCCTGCCCCGCGCTCGGGACAGCCGCCGTAACCGACAGCCCTTTCTGGGCTGCCGGTAGCCCCCAGTAGGACCGGGCCGGCCCGTGCCCCCTTGCCACCGAGACGCCCCCAGCCCTTCGCCACCTTCCCACCGACCCCGGGCGGATAGGCAGGGCTCCCCCTCCTCCGCCCGACGAGGCGCTAAGGGCGGCGAGCAGGCTCCCGTGACCACCCCAGCGGGGTAATACCTGCCGACCCCCGCAGGCCGCAGCTCCGCCCGGGGGAGCGGCGGCAGCAGAACAAGACCGCGCGCACCCACCCGCTTTCAAACCGCCGGTGCCTTCCCGCCGCCCAACGGCCGCTTTCTAACTGGGCACCGCTAAACGCCCGCCTCGCAACAAGCGCAGCGCTGATTGGCTCAGCCATCCTTCCTGGAGCCGCAGGGGGTGCTGGGAGCTGCCGGCACTGTTGCCACGGTAACGGTCCCCCTGAGGCGAAGGCGGAGCTGCGGCGGCGGGCCGGGCCGGGCGGCCCCTCGGGGCTTGCGGAGGCGGGAGGTCTCGGTGCTGCGAGGTAGAGGTGGCTGTGCGTCCTTCTGCTCTCCGGGCAAAGGCCTGCGAGATTAGGGTGTTTTTTGGAGTCCGCTGAGGGGGAGGCGGCTGGGCTGTCCGTAGCGCCGGGGAGCGGGGCCCGCGGTGAAAAGCCTGGTGCGGTTTGTGCTGTTTGTGGTTCTGTCCCGAATGAAACCAGCCTGGAACTGGGGGGCGGGCTAGCTCCGTTACACTCCTCTGGTGCTAGAACTTGTTTCCAATGTCAGGTTTATTCATGGAACATGTTGGGGGTAACCTAGTCGTAAGTTTTGTGACATTCCTGAATTGCTTTTTAATTCCCTAAGCCTGAGTTCGTGTAGAGCTTTTTACCTATTTTTATGATGATTTAGTTAAATTTTTATGATTACCTATTGCAAAGATGCAGAAGTAATTGCAGCCTTTTTTGGTATGAACAAAACCCAGTAGAGCAGCCCTGCTTGTGTCCAGTGAAATGCTTGCCATAAGCCTCTGTCGTGGTGAATGACCTCCTTACAACCGTGTGCCTAATTTTTCTCAAGTTGGGTGTATTCCCTTTTGGCTCTGGATAACCGCTAGTTTATGATCCCAGGTACCAGCCTCCTTTGTTACCATAGCTAATTAAGTTCTCCTAGCATTAGTTCAGTGCTATTTAGATGATCTCAGAATAATGTAAACTTAGCAAGGCTTTGAGGATTGCTGTCTGAAATCACTAATTACTCTTTCCCCTCCCCTCCTGCCCCCAGCCACTAGAGCCAAAGCAAAGTCTGAGCTGAGCCCACCGAATGGTAGTTGCATTATTCTTGTATGAACTGCAGCTGCTGGTGGGTAGCACTGGTACCCAGCTGCATTTCTGTCTCGTTTGACTCTGACACCTGTTCTCTAGGTTTCAGTTTCCTCAGCATTAGTCCTAAAACTTATTATTAGCCCACTGTTTCTTACCTGTTTCAGACTTAAATGTACCAAGGTTGGGCTGGTTCAAGGATGGTTGCCTAGCCACATATAAATTTGGGCATTATGGAGCCTGTACCTTATGGGTTTTTTTAACTAGGACCATTTCTCTCTTTTTCCCAATCAGCCCTTAAACTTAGCCAAGTGAATGCTGCCAAGTATAAAGTTTAAATGTTGCCCCTGACATCACCAGCCTTTATGTGAGCTCATAACTTGGTGAATACACAATTTTCCCAGCCTTTGGAGTTTAGTAAATACATCTAAACCAATCCTGACTTCTATTCTGTCATCTTTTGGTGGGGTCTTCAGTCTGGTCTCCTCTGGATCCTTTTATTAACATAAATAATAGGCTTACCCCACAGTAGCTGGCACAAGCTCTAAAATGCTAAATATCTTTTTACATCAGTGAGATTTTTCTATATTTCATTAGTTGTATTTCTTTGTTTTACACTTTACCAGCTAAAGACTAAATATAGCCTATGACATTTACTGGCACAGTCTGTACCTTAACTGATCTTTTTTTCTGACTGATTTGGGAGTCCTTTCTCCCAAATGTCTTTTGTAGAGATATAAACTTACAGTATAACTTAACCTCACTTTCACACTACAGACTCTCTCCACAATCAGCTTACCAACTGCATGTTTAAATGAAACATGGTGATTTTAGCAGGTACTAGTTCTCTGTTCAAACTGACATTTCTTACGAACCACAAACAGAAATGCGGCCTCATGACCCAAACTAGCACAGGTCATAGGCTTCTTAAATCCTCTGTTAGATCTGATTCAAGAGGCTTTATAGCCAGAAATGCTGGCCCCTAACCTTAACTTGGTCTGAAATTTTTTTTTTCTAAATGTCTGTCAAATCAAGCCACAGGATAGTCAGGGATGGAAGAAAGTTTCACGAACTATTTACCCTGTTTCTAGCACTATGAGCTTTGCTGGAGACAATGTAATTGTAGCACGTACCCCTTTTCTGCATTTTCCAGCTCTTCATAGGTATCTTTGTAACCCTAGGGTACTTGGTTAAACTTAAGGTTCCGAGATGTACAATGAGAGCAGCAGGGTGACAGCTGACCTGCAATCAAACTTAAGGGCAGCTTATTGCCAACAAAGGTCTGATACTTTATTTTTCCACTAGCTCAAAGCTCAAATTGGGCTATTCTAGTGCTGGGTTAAGGGCTAGTTGAGAGCTATAGTTTAGGGTTGGAGAGCTACAGCAGCTTAGGTGGAAACTGCTAAGGGAACACCAAATTGAAGAGCTGGTCCTAATAAACAGCTGCTTCTCTTGGCAGGTTTCTAACTTCATTGGGCTATGGTTGGCGTGGGGCTAGTTTCAGGGACTAGAGAACAGCAAGAAATAAAGCAGTGATCTTGCTGGAAAGGGAACAAAAAAATGCAATGGAGAATGCATTTTTGCCCTTGTGGGTCCAGACTCCCGTGGTGGTGTGCTCTCCCTGTTTTCCCCCTCTTCCCTCCCCGCCCTGGCTCCTGCTCAGGTCATGGCCACCATGGCCATCACATTAGTTGCAATAAGTTGCACCTGGACTTTGAGGGATGACTGGCAACACAGCCAAAACACTGTCTGGAGTGGGGACCTAGATATTTTGTTCCCATGAGAATATGACTATAGGTCAATTATGTTAGTCTATAAATAGTGGACAGCCCAAAAGCTCTTTGAGCTCTCCTGTATGGCAGTGGGCTGCACGCCAGGATGTCCCCTCTTGTGAGGACGCTTGCTTAAGGTTCTACTCCTCAAGGTTGAGAGATTCCTTGCTGCAACAGATTCTCGGTAAGTGACTGATAGCATGCTAAACTTTGAAATCTTAGCTAAGTAATATAAAGGGTTGATTGCACATATATAATCCTTTATACATAAACCGTTGACCAAGTCTGGGACTAGGATTGGATCCAGCCGCACCTAGACTCCTCTCTGAGAAGGAGTTTAGAAAGCAAGGGGGTCCTTTCTGATCCTTGTGACTCAAGGGGAGGGTCTCCCTGACAGCTTGTCTGACCCTGCCCTCTATGCAGTAGATAATACAGTGTACCTTGACATCAAATCCCATAAAACATTGTTGCATTTACTACTGATCTTGTTAAATCACTGTTTCATCTTAGTAAATATTTCCCTACTTCTCTCTTACCAGTGAAGTTAATCACTCCACCCATGACACCTCCATTTCTGCTTGCAGTTTATGGAACTTGAAGGATTTTTATTCCTTCTAATAAGTTAAGCTCTAGGTTTCTTGTAATTTCTAAAACATAAGCTCTTCATTCTTATGATAACTAGAATTCCTTAGAAGTTACTTTTTCAAGAACATACTTATATTCCATATGTTGTTTGTGTGATCTACATGGTTGCACATAAAAACACACACAAATGCAAACTAGTGTTAAGGTCTGGCAGTTATGGGTAAATTGCAAGCACAAGGTTTGTTAGTTTCCTGTGTGTGTATAGTTCATATAGTTTATAGCAAGGAATAATGACAGTATAGTAACTAAGAAAGATTAGATTAATAAGGTGGCAGAACAAAGAGAAAACAGCTGGTTCTTGTTAGCACTTGCTAAACGTCTACTGGTCAGTGCAGCCCGAAAGAAGCCTGACCTTAATTAGGGCCACCTGGGTCCAATGAGGAATGCTTGAGAATGAAATATGGAGAGAAAGAGCGAGCTTCTTGAAAGATTCTTCTCTGAATCTAAAATTAATATGTATCTTTTCAGTGTTCCATTTGGAAAATATTCATACCTAAGAAAATAGCTGTCAGTTGCTGTACACAGTGTCTACTTGTGAACTTACTAAATTGGTAGTTAATCCTTGTAGCTGGTCCAGTGCCAATGAAAACATTGAGGTGGAAATTAATGTTATTGTTCAATTAACTAAGCATAATGTACCAGAAAGTTAGGCTGAGTACATAGACCTCCATTAACAGTGTTTTAGAAAATGTTTGCTTTGACGGCTTTTCCTTCCCTTGCAAACATTTGCTTAACAACATCTGATATCTGTTATGTAATATTTGCTCTAATATGTAGGTGTAAAGTAGCTGTAAACATTTTATCCTCCCTTCAGTGGATCATCAACATGATTCTTGTTTCTACATTATTACCGAGAATATATAAAGTTTTGGATAGTTTCTGGGTTTGTATGTCTTGGAAAATAAAATAAATCAAGAAAATATCAAGAAATTAAAAACTCTTCATGTGAACAGATAGTATTTTAAAGGTTTTTGCTTTGCACTGAGAACTCATTTGATCATGTGAAGGCCAAACCTTGATTCTGTGATATCAGATCAGGACAAAGCTTTGATTTAAAAACTTAACTGCATACACATCTGACCATTTTGTACAGATCTCTAGTTTTCCTCACAATTCCATGTACTAAAATACAGCAAATAGTTTTATTTTGTATAGTATCTCAAGTGACTTTGAAATGCTAAGCACAGTACAGAAGCATTTTGCAGTGCTTTGCATAGAAAAGGAGAGGAAAAAAGCTTATTGAGGAAGTATTTCTCCTCTGTTGTTTTAAACAAGTTATTTGGGAGAGGTGTTTCTAAACAAGAAAGTTCCTTGTAAAGAACTGGGAGAAGGAAAATTAGTTCTATTGGTTCATTTATATGACAGTTCCCCCTTGGACACCCTGAAAAACTGTAAGCTCTACGGCTTAGCAAGAAACAAACATCCCCAAATATTTGCAGCTAAAAAGCTAGGAAATATTTATTGTTGAAATATCCCGAGATTTTGGTTTTGGAAGGGTTTTCCTTGAAATCGGGTGATACCAGTTGAAGTGAATAATTCAGTCAATATACAGAAAAATATTGTAGTAGTTACTTGGGAACAGTGAATAGCATTTTAAATCCCTTTTTAACTTTAAGGTTTTCTACATGGCTCAATGCAACTGGTAGGAATAAACATACAGGATTTAAATCTGCTAAAAAGTTTCTGAAACCCAGACTATTAATAGCGAAAGTAAATGTGAGATTGTGTCAGGAAGAGAGGTCTTCTGAGTCCATTTAATTGTCATGCCTTATTTGTTGAATCTCCTTAATGTTTCCACATGACTTCCCTGACCACACATCATAAAGCCCTGTTAAGCTGTTAAGTCTCTTTTCAGCAAAAACAGTTAATTAGTTCATCTCTTTGTCTCCACAGCTTGTATGGTTTAGCTTTAAGTGCCACGCAGAAAGCAGGAGGGAGGTGCGCAGTGCATATATACAGCTGCTTTTGCTTTCTGATTTGAATTGTTTCAGATACATAAATAATGTCTAATATAAAATATGAATATAGCATAAAGAACTGCTGTGATGATATCAGATTATGTTATCATCAGACTTCTGGTATTCATTGAATCTCTTGTGGAAAAAACGTTTCTCATGTAGCCATCTCCCAAATGAACATAATCTTTTCTGCTACAGTTATTAGTACTAATATTGATAAATCTGATGTGCTAATACATTATTTGCTGTATACTCTTAAAATGCTGCTTTCTGGCAGAATCCCAGTTTCCTCCTGGCTGTTTGCCCTGGAGAACCCAAGTGCTTCACTTGGGGGTACTTCAGGGAAATGCTCACGATCAGGTGTTCCCGGCCTCGCTCCGGTTTGTGAGGCCGCGCTGGTTCCTGCCGGGCCGGGCAGGGGCTGCTCCTCTGCCAGGGGGGTGTAGGGCTTGCGTCAGGCAGGCAATAGGTGAGAATGGGGATACTGGGGGAGATGGCTCAGAGGCTAAGCTGCTTCTGCATCGTGCCCTGGATTAACATGGCCTCTCCCGTGAGGGAAACAATTGTTTTTCAGCGCTTTGGGAATATTGCTGCTTTAAAAATGAATCTAAAGCTCAATGGTATTGTTGATGTATGGATGCTGGTTGTATTTTCCATGACTGAAAATGTGTTGTGCAAAGTATTAGATGCAGCATGGTAGCCAAATTCTATTTCAAAGTGAAATGTACAGATTTAATGACAGTTCTGCAAAGACCAATTATGTGTGTATTCTTTCTGTCCTTTATATGGGCAACACTTAATGAAGTATACACATTGCTAATGCCCATCCTGCAGAGAAATGAACTGTGAAAAAATTCGAGCAAACATGTTCCAACTGTTCATAGAAAGGATTGCATGTCACACCTTGTGTTTCCACAAAACTCTCCCCACAATTTGCTGCTGCTCAGCATGTACTTCACTTAGTTTCCTCCAATTAAAATTTGCAAACAGAAAAGCTTTCCAGTGCTAAGAGGGCCGTGTGCTTTCCCGGAGGTTTGGAGCCACGTGTTCCAGGAATGGCTGGGCACACCGCGCCGATACAATATAAAGGCAACGTCAATCACCTTCTCACACTTTTTAATAGCTCCCCTTCATGATTCTCATTCTCCATCACTAGAAATCTAAGATTAAAGGAACTTTACTGTATTTCAGTACAGTTTAAGCCATTAAGATGGATCTCCTTCATAGCAATGGCGTGCTTATCATTCAGCATTTACAGAGGGACTACAGGGCTTACCAGGATTTCCTTAATTTTATGTCACATGTTGGCGATCCCCGGAATATATTTTCAATTTATTTTCCTCTTTGGTTTCAGCTAAACCAAGTGGTTGGTACTAAAATGATATGGGTGGCAGTCATTGGTGATTGGTTCAACCTCATATTTAAATGGTAAGAAGTTGGATTTATTTTAAAATTTGGTATTTTTAATGATGGTTACTATATATGCCTCAAGTTTAGAAAACTTTCTGTGAATAATGTACTAGTAGACTTTCCCCTGTAATTATAAAACAGGAATTCACAATGAAGATATTTAAGATATGTGTGAAATAACATTTTGATAAGAGGAACCTATAGAACTGTTACAGAATAATTCTGGCAGTATAGCTCTTCATATTCATTGTAAGATTATTTATCATGTATTGCTGAGGCCTTCTTACATGAGAATCTTTTTATTGTGTTTCTGCTTCATTTTATGTTATTTTTTTGTCAGGATTTTATTTGGCCATCGCCCATACTGGTGGGTGCAAGAAACAATGATTTATCCCAATCAGTCAAGCCCATGCCTTGAGCAGTTTCCTATAACGTGTGAAACTGGACCAGGTAAGAAATGTTGGAGATTACATTGGGGCATTTAACAGAGATAGTGGCTTTTGAGAGAGAGAGGATGTGACCTATGAAGATCTTATATGATATACAAATCTCAGACCTCATGTTTAAAACAGCACCAAAACCCAGGAAAACAAAAAGGAAGAAATAAGATGTGATAGGTATTTGATTGCTGTAGGACAAGAATGCTTACTTCATACCATTTAAACAGTGCAAGGGAAGGGGATTTGCTTTAAAAATAACTCCTACTAGAATGAACCAGTGTATTGGAAAGGAGTTTTCTCAAAACTTGTGTCACAGGTTTAGGAAAGAGTGATTCCCCTGCTTTGTGAGGTCCCTTTTTGGAACAGTTGCAGTGCCAATGACATCTGCTTGGGGAGAGAAATTCCACATTGTTTAAGAGTGTTCCAAAACAGAACAGGGGGCTGTTGCGTTTGAGGGGTTGTGCACTGTTGCAAGAATTATTCAAACCACAAAAACTAGTTGGTGGTTCAGTGTAAAGAACAATAGTATCAACAATCGATCGCGTAATGTATGGAAATGGACATACATTGGTGGAAAATGGAACGCCCTCTTCCCAGAACCAGACAGTGGTGCTGAATGTGTGTGTGGGGGGGGGGTTGTACAAATATATGGGGGGGGAAATGTCTTTAAAAAATGTACCTTTTTGATGTATTTTCGCTTTTTTATATCTCATTGTCTTCTCCGTGGAACTTAAATATAATACTGCTAAAGTTAAATGAGCTTGTGCAACTTGAATAAGTGAAATAAGGTAAACTTACTTCGAGCTAACTGTCTGAATTTAGTTTAATTCATTGCACAAGATAGTACTGTCTGTGGAAACTAATGTGCATTGTGCTTTGTCAATGCCACTGCGAGCTTTTAAGTGGTTTGCAGAGCTGTATTTTGTTAACAGTATCCTGCATTACATCCCACTGTAATTTTGAATGAAAAGCTTATGCCATTGTATGAAGCAGGGCTTAATAGTACCTAGTGTATTATTAATACCTAGATCTGCAGGCTGTGTCAAATGAATTCATTTGGGACATAGCCCAAAGTATTAAGGTCCTTCAGATCTTTTCAAAAGCCCTCAGAGCTGAGCCCATTCAGCACCATGTAATTCCAAGCCCTGGCTAAGGACTGGTCAGTGTGTTTCATTTTGATTCATTGAACTAGAAGGCCTTTCTTCCTTGTACTTTCTTCCTGAAGTAACAAGTCATTCCTATTTCTGTCCAGTGGGTACCACTGTCTGATTCCTTATTTGCACCTGTAATGACCCCATTCTCTCCAATCTCGCCCT
Organism: Calidris pugnax; assembly: GCF_001431845.1. Lineage (NCBI taxonomy): Eukaryota > Metazoa > Chordata > Aves > Charadriiformes > Scolopacidae > Calidris > Calidris pugnax. Next base: position 7,253,193 of record NW_015090990.1, read on the forward strand.
TGACTGTTGGCAATATCTGTCACCCACCAATTCCTCACTACTGAAAGGAGTGCAGCTGTTAGGTGCACACAGTCATTGCATGAGCTTACATGGCACTTCACACGCTTTTTAAATTAGCAATTTATATGAAAAGGTTAGAGAAGCAGCCACAGACATGATAAGGGCATATCCAAATCTGCCAGGGAAATGCATCCAAATATTTCTAGGGTAGCCTGAAGCTCAAACTCTGTGGCTCAACAAAAGGGAAAGCTGAGGCAACTGTTTATATGATTACATGGCAAGTAATCTAGAACCTGAATTTGGTTTGTACTTCTGGAATGAACTGAACTAAAACCCTGCAGCCGTAATTTCTTTGGAATTTGTGAGGTTTTAAGAACATAAACCTTAAGGTGGAGTTTATACTGTTTCTAGTTGGTAATTAGCAGATGAACTATGCAACATTTTTCCTAGATGATGTTTTCTTAGATTGCAACAAAGAGAAGCTTTCCAAACATGGATGCCCAACAGTATGGTTTCCTTATCCGTGACATGTTTTCTGGTGTGAGGTTTCGAAGTGTACATCTGTTACAAAGTTAATGAAAGAGTTGGTAACATGACTCCTAAAAATACAGCAAGCAGAATACTGAAAATGAGTGCAGGGAGCCAGAAATCATTGTGCTTGTCCTCCCTAGACATTCCTGATCTGCTGCTTCACTGCAAATCCTTTTGCTTTGCAAACTACCATATTGTGCTGGGTCATAACACATTCTTCAGCCAAAATGATTTCTTCTGCCAGTGCAATAACCCTGTCCCTTTTACTTCTCTTTTTTCTCCACAGAAAGGCAAGCTACAAAAGTCTGGTATAGACAATTTTCAATGATCTAATTTTCTCTCCTTCCCTGTTTCAATTTCTTGAATGTATACCTAGTGAATAGAGAAAAAGAGGTGGCAGAGTAATTTTAGGAATCATTTCACTTGTATCGTGCCAGCATACTTCGGTGATTTTCATACCTATAGGATTTTAAGCATGACTATTTCCTTTTTGTTTTTTCTAGGAAGTCCATCTGGACATGCCATGGGATCTTCCTGCGTCTGGTATGTAATGGTCACAGCAGCACTTAGCTACACAGTTAGATGGAAAGATAAATCAGCAGTTACCCTTCACAGGTCAGTGTCTGTCCATTATTCTAACTCATACAGTTATTTCTTTATATACACGCTATGTTTTTAATGGTCTTATTTTAACCAAATAACTCTGTTTTGTCCAGTTTGTAAAAAAAACCCGAACTTTTATTATGATCTACTTCAGATAAAGAAAAAGAATATTAAGAGGATTTGTCCATTTGTATAGGTTGGTGTTCATTGACTTGCAGTCATTGCATACAGTATTTCTGAATCAGCTCCGATTTAAGGTCATGTCAGATCTTCAGCGTTGCAAATACTGAATTCTGTTAATTGTCTTTATGTGTTGGATCTTTTGCATTGTACATAAATTTACTGCTTTCATAGTAGTCCTTCTTACCATATTTAACTGCAAATGTGCATAATGTTGGCAAAGTTCAGTGGAACATGTTACTCAGCTCTGTGGGGAAGTCTTATAATTGCTTTGATGCTGTCCTTTCCAAGCCTGACAAGGTTGTTCCCATATTATGTGAATTTTCTTACCAACCAAATGAACTTTTGCATTTAAGTATGACTTTATGATGAGAACTATGTTCAAGGGACTAGTACTAATTTAACTTCCCATTGATGATTTTCATCGCTAAAACTGTGGCAGTTTCTTGGACCTGAAACTAATGGGGTCTGTTCCAGCAGCCCTAGAGCAACCACTCTTGCTAATGTTTTAAAACTGACTTCCAGTTTTTAATCATCTGGTTCTGAACTTCTCTACTTGTAAACCTCTGCTTGGTAAAAATAAGAGCCTGACACGAGGGGGTCTGGTGTAAATTACTAGGTGAAATACCTTGTCTTAATTTTTAAGTATCTCCCTTTTCCCTCTTAGATTGACATGGTCATTCCTCTGGAGTATTTTTTGGATTATCCAGATCATTGTGTGCATCTCGAGAGTATTCATAGCAACACATTTCCCTCATCAAGTTATTCTTGGAGTATTTGCTGGTAAGGCTGCTATTTTTTCTTTTTTTCTTAACATATATGTCAAAATATGAAAAAAAACACCAAGTATGAGAAAAGGCAAGAGTTTTTTAGTAGTGCTGCTCAGCTTGGAAGACCAAGGATTTGATGACAGTCTAAAGGTAAAACTTGCAGGGTAGTAACTGCTGTCTTTGTAATTCACTAAAAGTGAGCCCTTTCCCATGTGCCAGTTGATACTGACTGCATCACACCCACACTGCCACAGACCAGTGCTGTCTGGTTTGTACTGGCTGCAGCTCATCTTTACCTGTGCTGCCAGCGTGGAAGGGACCAGAACAGCAGTTGCTCCTGCACAGCCCTGACCTTTCCTCTCAGGGGGAAGCTATTTGTCTCCTTTCAAATAGCGTCCAGGTGCCAACTCCCATGTGTGCAGTGTGGACAAGCACAGGGCAAAACAGAGAAAAAGGGAAATTAGTGCTCCGAGGGGTGATTTAAGAAGCTAAAGTAGATTTTTCGGAATTACTTGAACATGTTTCAAATGGGTATTTTGGGAGTTCAAACTATGAACAGTCTCTCTAGTATCTGTCTGATCTCAAGGAGCATTGAGTGGGGGCTGCCTGCTCCTGTTCTCCTCCGTGGACGCAGAGCAGCCTGTGCAGCACTGGCTTGCAGTCCAGATCTCCCTTTTCACAACCAGGATAAAATCAGTAAGAAAGAAAATAAGTGTGTTCTGTGTCTTTTTCCTCAACACTCAAAGCCTGGGTGGGAACTGGTATTGAATTCAACAGTGCTGTGTCTTTGAGTGAGAGTCTCTTGTGGAAAAGGAATGTTCTGGTTTACATCTAATATTTGAGGGATTGTCATCTGGGAGATGCATGCAGGCCTAAGGCACACCTCATATTGAAAACATCTAGTGCTTGCTATCGAATGTCCTTTTTCCCAAATTAGCAGTATTGAGTGGGAGAAAAGGTTTTATAATGTACTACAGAAGTAGTAAATAAAAAATACATAGATATATTCTTCTGTCTTCAAAAGTCAAATTCTACAGGGGCACCGTAAAAAGCACTTCTTCAAAATACGAGTACATTGTTCCCTGTAACACTGAGTTTCTCATCCACAGGCATTCTTGTGGCAGAAGCATTTGAGCACACCCCTGCTATTCAGACAGCAAGCCTGAGAATGTACATCAAGACAAACTTGTTTCTTTTCCTCTTTGCCCTTGGCTTTTATCTAGTCCTCAAGCTTCTTGATATTGACTTGCTATGGTCTGTTCCAAAGGCCAAGAAGTGGTGTGCCAACCCAGACTGGATAAACATCGACACGACTCCGTTTGCTGGACTGGTGAGGAATTTAGGTGCGCTCTTTGGCTTAGGGCTCGGAATTAATTCTGAAATGTTCATTATGAGCTGCAAAGGTAAAAATAGCTGTAAGATAAGTTTCCGCGTATTGTGTATAGCTGCTTCGTTAGCCATGCTGCAGCTGTATAATTTTGTTAAGATCCCTACTCATACTGAGTATTTGTTCTACTTTCTCTCTTTTTGTAAGAGTGCAGCTATGCCTCTGACTGTAGTTGCCTTGGTTCCGTACTGTGTCCACTCGTTAATGAGGACAACTGAAAAGAAACTTAATTAGATAAAGTTTCCGAGTGGGTAGCAATGTGGGGATGGATATGAACTGTTCGAGAACCCTCCACACAGGCAGTTTTGCTAACTCATTTTAAGCAAGGGGGATGCCACTGCATCTTTG